>NC_053027.1:101136792-101212193 GCF_003073215.2 Triticum urartu
AACGATACATACGTGTCGTTTCCCTTTCTGTCACTGGGATCAAGCACCATAAGATCGAACCCACTACAAAGCACCTCTTCCCATTGCAAGATAAATAGATCAAGTTGGCCAAACAAAACCCAAATATCGGAGAAGAAATACGAGGCTATAAGCAATCATGCATATAAGAGATCTGATATGTCTCCAACGTATCTATAATTTTTTATTGTTCCATGCTATATTATATTCTGTTTTGGACATTATTGGGATTTATTATACACTTTTATATTATTTTTCGGACTAACCTATTAACCGGAGGCCCAGCCCAGAATTGTTGTTTTTTTGCCTATTTCAGAGTTTCGTAGAAAAAGAATATCAAACGGAGTTCAAACGGAATGAAACCTTTGGGAACGTGATTTTTGGAACGAACGTGATCCAGAGGACTTGGACCCTACGTCAAGTAAGCAACCAGGAAGGCACGAGGTAGGGGGCGTGCCTAACCCCCCCCCCCCCCCCCCCCCCCCCCCCCCCCCCCCGCCCCCCCCCCCCCCCCCCCCCAGGCGCACCCTCCACCCTCATGGGGCCCACGTTGCTCCACCGACGTACTTCTTCCTCATATATATACCTACGTACCCCCAAACTACCAGATACGGAGCCAAAACCCTAATTCCACTGCCGCAACCTTCTGTACCCGTCCCATCTTGGGGCCTTTTCCGGAGCTTCGCTGGACGGGGCATAGATCACGGAGGTCTTCTACATCAACACCATAGCCTCTCCGATGATGTGTGAGTAGTTTACCTCATACCTTCGGGTCCATAGTTATTAGCTAGATGGCTTCTTCTCTCTTTTTGGATCTCAATACAATGTTCTCCCCCTCTCTTGTGGAGATCTATTCGATGTAATCTTCTTTTGCGGTGTGTTTGTTGAGACCGATGAATTGTGGGTTTATGATCAAGTTTATCTATGAACAATATTTGAATCTTCTCTGAATTCTTTTATGTATGATTGGTTATCTTTGCAAGTCTCTTCGAATTATCAGTTTGGTTTTGCCTACTAGATTGATCTTTCTTGCAATGGGAGAAGTGCTTAGCTTTGGGTTCAATCTTGCGGTGTCCTTTCCTAGTGACAGTAGGGGCAACAAGGCACGTATTGTATTGTTGCCATCGAGGATAACAAGATGGGGTTTATATCATATTGCATGAGTTTATCCCTCTACATCATGTCATCTTGCTTAAAGCATTACTCTGTTCTTTTGAACTTAATACTCTAGATGCATGCTGGATAGCGGTCGATGTGTGGAGTAATAGTAGTAGATGCAGGCAGGAGTCGGTCTACTTGTCTCGGACGTGATGCCTATATACATGATCATACCTAGATATTCTCATAACTATGCTCAATTTTGTCAATTGCTCAACAGTAATTTGTTTACCCACCGTAATACTTATGCTCTCGAGAGAAGCCACTAGTGAAACCTATGGCCCCCGAGTCTATTTTCCATCATATTAATCTCCCATCAACAAGATATTTCTTGCGCCGTTTTTATTTTGCTTTATTTACTTTGCATTTTTATCATAAAAATAGCAAAAATATTATCTTATCATATTTATCAGATCTCACTTTCGTAAGTGGCCTGAAGGGATTGACAACCCCTTTATTGCGTTGGTTGCGAGGATTTATTTGTTTGTGTAGGTGCGAGGGACTCGTGCGTCGCCTCCTACTGGATTGATACCTGGGTTCTCAAAAATTGAGGGAAATACTTATGCTACTTTGTCGCATCACCCTTTCCTCTTCAAGGGAAAACCAACGCAGTGCTCAAGAGGTAGCAAGAAGGATTTCTGCGCCGTTGCCGGGGAGTCTACACAAAAGTCAACATACCAAGTACCCATCACAAACCCTTATTTCCCGCATTACATTATTTGCCATTTTCCTCTCGTTTTTCTCTTCCCCACTTCACCCTTGCCGTTTTATTTGCCCTCTCTCTCCGTCCTCCTTCTCTTTCCCTATTTGCCTCTTTTTGCCCGTTTCTTGTTTGCTTGTGTGTTGGATTGCTTGCCTGTCATGATGGCTCATGACAATACCAAATTGTGTGACTTTACTAATACCAACAACAATTATTTTATTAGCACTCCGATTTCTCCTCTTACCGATGCTGAATCTTGTGAAATTAATGTTGCTTTGCTGAATCTTGTCATGAAAGATCCATTTTCCGGCCTTCCTAGTGAATATGCCACTACCCATCTAAAGAACTTTGTTGATTTGTGTGATATGCAAAAGAAGAAAGATGTGGACAATCATATTGTTAAATTGAAGCTATTTCCTTTTTCACTTAGAGATCGTGCTAAAGCTTGGTTTTCGTCTTTGCCTAAAAATAGTATTGATTCATGGAATAAGTGCAAAGATGCTTTTATCTCTAAGTATTTTCCTCCCGCTAAGTTCATCTCTCTTAGAAACGATATTATGAATTTTAAGCAACTTGATCATGAACATTTTGCACAAGCTTGGGAGAGGATGAAATTAATGATACGTAATTGCCCTACACATGGTTTGAATTTGTGGATGATTATACAAATTTGTTATGCCGGATGGAATTTTTCTTCTAGAAATCTTTTAGATTCGGCCGCGGGAGGCACTTTTATGGAATTCACTTTAGGAGAAGCTACTAAACTCCTAGATAATATTATGGTTAATTATTCTCAATGGCACACTGAAAGATCTACTAATAAGAAAGTGCATGCGATAGAAGAAATTAATGTTTTGAGTGGAAAGATGGATGAACTTATGAAATTATTTGCTAATAAAAGTGTTTCTTCTGATCCTAATGATATGCCTTTGTCTACATTGATTGAGAATAATAATGAATCTATGGATGTGAATTTTGTTGGTAGGAATAATTTTGGTAACAACACGTATAGAGGTAATTTTAATCCTAGGCCGTATCCTAGTAATTCCTATAATAATTATGGTAATTCCTACAACAATTCTTATGGAAATTTTAATAAGATTCCCTCTGAATTTGAGACGTGTGTTAAGGAGTTTATGAATTCGCAAAAGAATTTCAATGCTTTGCTTGAAAAAAATTGCTTAAAGTTGATGAATTGGCTAGGAACGTTGATAGAATTTCTCTTGGTGTTGATTCTTTGAAACTTAGATCTATTCCACCTAATCATGATATAAATGAGTCTCTCAAAGCCATGAGAATTTCCATTGATGAGTGCAAAGAAAGAACCGCTAGGATGCGTGCTAAGAAAGATTGTTTTGTGAAAGCGTGTTCTTTTAGTTTCCATGAAAATAAAGATGAAGATCTAGATGTTATTGATGTGTCCCCTATTAAATCTTTGTTTTGCAATATGAATCTTGATAATGATGGGACTGAATATGATCCACCTTTACCTAGAAGGCGTTCCGAAAATTCAGACACTTTAGATCTTGATGGTAAAATTGTTAAAAGTGGGATTGAAGAGGTCAAAACTTTAAATATCAATGAACCCACTATTTTGGATTTCAAGGAATTTAATTATGATAATTGCTCTTTGATAGATTGTATTTCCTTGTTACAATCCGTGCTAAATTTTCCACATGCTTATAGTCAAAATAAAGCTTTTACAAAACATATCGTTGATGCTTTGATGCAATCTTATGAAGAAAAACTTGAGTTGGAAGTTTCTATCCCTAGAAAACTTTATGATGAGTGGGAACCTACTATTAAAATTAAAATTAAAGATCATGAATGCTATGCTTTGTGTGATTTGGGTGCTATTGTTTCCACGATTCCAAAGACTTTGTGTGATTTGTGAGGTTTCCGTGATTTTGATGATTGCTCTTTAAACTTGCACCTTGCGGATTCCACTATTAAGAAACCTATGGGAAGAATTAATGATGTTCTTATTGTTGCAAATAGGAATTATGTTCCCGTAGATTGTATTGTTCTTGACATAGATTGCAATCCTTCATGTCCTATTATTCTTGGTAGACCTTTCCTTAGAACGATTGGTGAATTATTAATATGAAGGAAGGGAATATTAGATTCCAATTTCTGCTAAGGAAAGGTACGGAACACTTCCCTAGAAAGTAAATTAAATTACCATATGAATCTATTATGAGAGCCACTTATGGATTGCCTACTAAAGATGGCAATACCTAGATCTATCTTCGCTTTTATGCCTAGCTAGGGGCGTTAAACGATAGCGCTTGTTGGGAGACAACCCAATTTTATTTTTATTCCTTGATTTTTTTCCTGTTTAGTAATAAATAATTTATCTAGACTCTGTTTTGGTTGTGTTTTTTATGTTTAATTAGTGCTTGTGCCAAGTAGAACCGTTGGGAAGACTTGGGGAAAGTCTTTTTGATCTTGCTGTAAAAAACTGAAACTTTAGCGCTCACGAGAATTGCTGCCATTTTTATTTGGAAAGTGATATTTAGTTAATTATTTTTGAATATTATTAATATATAAATGCCTCACGTCCAGAAATTTATTTTATAATTTTTGGGGTTCCATAAATTTGTGTTAGCTACAGATTACTACAGACTGTTCTGTTTTTGACAGATTCTGTTTTTCGTGTGTTGTTTGCTTATTTTGATGAATCTATGGCTTGTAAAATAGTTTATAAACCATGGATAAGTTGGAATACAGTAGGTTTAACACCAAAATAAATAAATAATGAATTAATTACAGTACCTTGAAGTGGTGTTTTGTTTTCTTTCGCTAACGGGGCTCACGAGATTTTCTACTTTGAGTTTTGTGTTGTGAAGTTTTCAAGTTTTGGGTAAAAGATTTGATGGATTATGGAACAAGGAGTGGCAAGATCCTAAGCTTGGGGATGCCCATGGCACCCCAAGATAATCTAAGTACACCTAAAAGCCAAAGTTTGGGGATGCCCCGGAAGGCATCCCCTCTTTCATCTACTTCCATCGATAACTTTACTTGGAGCTATATTTTTATTCACCACATGATATGTGTTTTGCTTGGAGCGTCTTGTATTATTTGAGTCTTTATTTGTTAGTTTGCCACAATCATCTTTGGTGTACACACCTTTTGAGAGAAACACACATGATTTGAAAATTATTAGAATATTCTATGTGCTTCACTTATATCTTTTGAGTTATATAGTTTTTGCTCTAGTGCTTCACTTATATCTTTTAGAGCACGGTGGTGGATTTGTTTTATAGAAACTATTATTATCTCATGCTTCACTTATATTATTTTGGGAGTCTTAAAAAGCATGGTAATTTACTTAAACTGGGAAATTAATCCTAATATGCTAGGCATTCAAGATTAGTAAGAAAAAGTCTTATGAGTGTGCTGAATACTAAGAGAAGTTTGGTACTTGATAATTGTTTTGAGATATGGATATGGTGATATTAGAGTCATGCTAGTTGAGTAGTTGTGAATTTGAGAAATACTTGTGTTGAAGTTTGTCATTCCCGTAGCACGCACGTATGGTGAACCGTTATGTGATGAAGTCGGAGCATGATTTATTTATTGATTGTCTTCCTTATGAGTGGCGGTCGGGGACGAGCGGTGGTCTTTTCCTACCAATCTATCCCCCTAGGAGCATGCGCGTAATATTTTGTTTCGATAACTAATAGATTTTTGCAATAAGTATGTGAGTTCTTTATGACTAATGTTGAGTCCATGGATTATACGCACTCTCACCCTTCCACCATTGCTAGCCTCTCTAATACCGCGCACCTTTCGCCGGTATCATACACCCACCATATACCTTCCTCAAAACAGCCACTGTACCTACCTATCATAGCATTTCCATAGCCATTCCGAAATATATTGCCATGCAACTTTCCACCGTTCCGTTTACTATGACACGCTCCATCATTGTCATATTGCTTTGCATGATCATCTAGTTGACATTGTATTTGTGGCAAAGCCACCATTCATAATTCTTTCATACATGTAACTCATGCATCATTGCACATCCCGGTACACCGCCGGAGGCATTCACATAGAGTCATATTTTGTTCTAAGTATTGAGTTGTAATTGTTGAGTTGTAAGTAAATAAAAGTGTGATGATCATCATTTTTAGAGCATTGTCCCAAGTGCGGAAAGGATGATGGAGACTATGATTCCCCCACAAGTCGGGATGAGACTCCGGACTAAAAAAAGGAGGCCATAAAAAAAGAGAAAAGGCCCAAAAAATGAGAGAAAAATAGAGAAGGGACAATGCTACTATCCTTTTACCACACTTGTGCTTCAAAGTAGCACCATGATCTTCATGATAGAGAGTCTATGATATCACTTTCATATACTAGTGGGATTTTTTCATTATAGAACTTGGCTTGTATATTCCAATGATGGGCTTCCTCAAAATGCCCTAGGTCTTCGTGAGAAAGCGAGTTGGATGCACACCCTGTTGGGGATACACATAACAGGTAGGCCCACGAAGGGTCGAAATATCATGAAGCATGGGGTCCACACAACATGTGGGTCCAGGTAAATTTCATAGAGACATACTATCCACTCGGACAAGCAGCATACTATCCACTCAACCAAGCAGCATACCATCCACTCGGATGACAGTTCACCACTCGACCGTATGACTCACTCAGATATACGAGACCAGCAGGCAGCAAAGCAGTCGACATCATTCTCATAGTGAAGGCTGGATAGTGGGCTGGCTTTATGGCATTCATGCCCCACTTTGTAACATAGGAGATGAGGGGGTGGCGCACTCTATATAAGACACCCCCACCACTAGACCAGAGGCTCTTTTCTTTTTCTTCCACCTCTCTCTATTTCCTAACCATTGGTCTCAGGACATAGCTCAGGCATGGAGACCCGCTCTCCCCACTCTCTCTCAAACACATATTGTAATCTCCGGATACATACTCAGATAAAACAAAGCCTCTCCGGAGGTCACTACAAAAAAAGACACATCCGTGACATTTTGGGACGAACAAATTTTTTTTATGTCATACATATGACACTTCTATGACGATAATTGTGACAAAACCCGGTATCATCATAGATGTGGTGGGCTCCTACTTCTATGACAAAAAATCATGACAGAAAATGGGCTTTTCGTCCTGGGTGGGCTGGAGACGCAGCTGCATGACATTCTTTGGGCCGTCCATGACAGAAAAAACCGTGGTAGAAGTGAGGGGGAGGAAAATTTCGGGGAGTTCCCGGTTACGGTGGGAGGTCGGGGGCCGAGCGATGCGCGTTTCTCTTGTACATGTACGCGCGTGTGTGCGAGGCGTTGGCTCTAACTGAACCCGAGCGAGGCGTTGGGCTCTAACTGAACCCGAGCGATTGCACTGTAGGCTACACGTTACTGAACCCGAGCGATCGATCGATGGCTGTTAACTGAACCTGATCGAGTGATTCCTTCGCTACTGCTGCTAACTGAAGCCGATCGATGGGATGAACAATGAGCGTTGTGGGAGGGGGGGTGGATGAATAGTGAGCGGTGGCATTGCCTCTGGATGAATAGGACACCGTGGTGTGGTGGAGGGCTGGATGAACAGTAGACGGTGGAGCGGTGCCCGTGGAGGGGTGGTTGAACAGGACCCCGTGGTGTGGAGGGCTGGATGAACAGTAGACGGTGGAGGGGTCGTTGAATAGGACCCCGTGGTGTGGAGGGCTGGATGAACAGTAGACGGTGGAGGGGTCGTTGAACAGGACCCCGTGGTGTGGAGGGCTGGATGAACAGTAGATGGTGGAGGGGTGGTTGAACAGTAGCCGGTGGAGTAGCGCGCGGTGGAGGCTGGATGAACAGGAGCCCGTGGAGGCTGGATGAATAGGAGCCCGTGGAGGCTGGAGGAGGTCGACGATGGAGATGAACAGTATCCCGTGGAGTCCCGTTTTGCGGTACGCCACACCCCTCCCGATGAACAGGACCCCCATTTCAACTGTAGCGCTCCAACACAAGTCCGTTTCCTCCGTTTTGCGGTACGCCACACCCCTCCCGATCAACAAGACCCCCGTTTCGACCGTAGGAGGTCCGTTTCCTCCGTTTTGCGGTATGCCACACCCCTCCCGATCAACAGGACCCCCGTTTCAACCGTAGGAGGTCCGTTTCCTCCTTTTGCGGTACGCCACACCCCTCCCGATGAACAGGATCCCGTTTCGAACATGGCCGGTCGAACACAAGGCCGTTTCCTCTGTTCTGCGGTACGCCAGGCCTCGTTTCCATCGCCTGTTCCGTCCAAGCCCTCCCGATGAACACGACGCATTCCATTGCCTCCCCATGAACACGACGCATTCCGTTGCCTCCCCATTAACACGACGCATTCCGTTGCCTCCCCATGAACACGACGCATTCCGTTGCCTCCCCATGAACATGACGACGACGCTGTTTCTCCGTTCCGACCCAGCCATGTACACGAGCCCTGGCCGTATGTATGTGCGGGTAGGCGTTCGAGACCCCGTCCGTATGTACACATACGTGGCCGTATTTTCTTTCTTGCACCCTGGCCGCTATACGTACATGTAAATGCTACGTGCGCGCCTCTACTATGACATGTGCGCGCCTCTACTACCACACGTGCGTGCCTCTACATCGACCAGTATGTACATACACGTTCGCGACCAGAATGACAACGCTACGTACGCTTCGACCAGGTGGGTCCCGACTGTCAGGCACTTCCTTGTCTGCGAAGATGTAGTTGGTCGGTCCGAGCAGTCAGGGGGCGAATCATTTTTTTTTGCCCGGACGCACTTCCTTGCGTGCGAAGATGTAGCTGGTGGGTCCCAGCAGTCAGGGGGAAACATTTTTTTCGCGAAATACAATGGCTCGTCCGGTGAGTCCCAGCTGTCAGGTGGAGAAATCATTATTTTCCGCGTAATAAGGAGGCACTTCCTTGTTGTGGCCGTGGACCCAGCTGTCAGCCTCTCCACGTACAGTCCACGTCCGATGGAAGTCGTTCCTTGACCACGTTGACCACGCCACGCCGAGAGCACCAGGGCGGTGGACGACGGCGAGACCTAGGAAGGGGACGCCATGGAGGCAGGGAAGATTCGGCAGTTGTTTCCCACGCGGAGGGGAGTACGATTGTATGAGGGTTTACTGGTTCGTCTGCCTTCGCCGGAGAATAACAGCAGGTGTGGGTAAGTAGAGGGATGGCTAGGCCAGTGATGGGAGTACGGTCGGGCAGTGAGGCCTGCGCGGCAGCACAGCCGGCCACGAGGAGGAGGGACCAGGCAGTCCCGTCGGCGCTTGTTTGAGCGGCTGGAGCAGGAAGAGCAGAGATTGAAGAAGCACGCCGGCCGTTGGATGGACATCCAACAATCAGTGCTTGTGCGTCAACCTTTTTTTTGGAAAGCCTCAAATCTGTGGAAAACAGCATACAACCCATCTGCCATTATTTCTAATAATTTACAGCCCATTTGCTAATTCTTAAGGTTTTTTTGGAGCCCATATTCTTTTTGTTAGCATTACAGCCCATATTGTGGCAACAGTTAAAAAATTATACGAAATTTTGCATATTTCGGTGCGGTCCGAACTGTTTTTAATCCCGAAATTTCGACTCACATTCAAACTGATTTTAAAAATAAATGTATATCAATATAAAATCCAACAGATTCTTCACGCATAAACATTAATGTAATTTAAAATCTTGAAATGAAAAAAAAGATATTTGAAACTAATTGCCGGTTTGATGTGTTTTAAAAATGTACAACCCATTTCTCATTATTGATGGGCCATTTTCTTGGCCAGCCGAATGAAAGCTCTCCTCGTCTTGAAAGATTTGCAGCCCAACCGGCCTGACAAAGCGACTTACCTGGCAAATCACAAAAAAACTGGGCTGTGGTCGTGGACCTAGCTGTCAGCCTCTCCACGTACAGTACTCTTCCGATGGAAGTCGTTCCTTGACCATGTTGACCACGCCGCACGGAGAGCACCACGGCGGTGGACGACGGCGAGGCCTAGGAAGGGGACGATGCGGCAGTGGAAGCCCGCACGGAGAGGACTACGAGGGTTCACTGGTTCGGCTGCGGTGTGAGGCTGCCATTGCCGCAGGGCCTGGCTAGCGGTGGGAATAGTAGGAGGGGCGGTGAGGCCTCTGCGGCAGCACAGCCGGCCATGGGAGGCAGGAGCATGCAGCACGACCGGCGCTGCTTTGGGCGGCTAGAGCAAGAAGACCAGAGGTTGAAGAAGCACTACGGCCGTTGGATGGACATCGTACGGTCACTGGTGCTAGAATCGTTCATATTGACTAAGTTGACAAAGCCCTTCGTCCCCGTCAACTTAGTTGGCCCACAAGGCAGCCTCCTAACAAGGTGGGTCCCAGCTAGCCAGAGGAGTATTCATTTTTTTGTGCGTAATAAGGAGGCACTTCCGGTGGGTCCGAGCTGACAGCGGGAGGACCATTTTTTTGCGAAATACGGTGGCCCGTCCGGTGGGTCCCAGCAGTCAGGGGAAATGATTTTTTTTTTGCAAAATACTGGTGGCCTGTCCAGTGGGTCCCTGCTGTCAGGTGGAGGAATAATTATTTTCCACATAATAAGGAGGCACCTTCCTTGCGGCTGCCATGGACCCAGCTGTCAGCCACTCCACGTACAGTACTCTTCCGATGGAAGCAGTCATTGACCACGTCGCGCCGAGAGCACCAGGGCGATGGACGACGGCGAGGACTAGGAAGGGGATGACTCAGAGCTGGGGAAGACGCAGCAGTGGATGCCCACGCGAAGAGGAGTACGAGGGTATACTGGTTCGGCTGCGGTGTGAGGCTGTTGTCGCCGCAGAATAACAGGGGGTATGGGTGAGTAGAGGGATGGCCTTGCCAGCAGTGGGAGTAATAGGGGCAGTGAGGCCTCCGCGGCATCACAGCCGGCCACAGGAGGCAGGAGCACGCGGCACGACCGGCGCTGGTTTGGATGGCTGGAGCAAAAATACCAGATATTGAAGAAGCACTACGGCTGTTGGATGAACATCGTTCGGTAACAGGAGCTGGAATCGTTCATATTGACTAAGTTGACAAAGCCCTCCGTCCCCGTCAACTTGGTAGGCCCACAAGTCAGCCTCCCACTATGCTGGGTTCCAGCTGGCAGGGGGAATATTCATTTTTTTGTGCGTAATAAGGAGGCACTTCCTTGCGTGCGAAGATAGCTGGTGGGTCCGACATGTCAGCGGGGGGCACTTTATTTCACGAAATACAGAGGCCCTTCCGGTGGGTCCAGATGTCAGGTGGAGGAATCATTATTTTGCGCGTAATAAGGAGGCATTTCCTTGTGTGCGGCCGTGGACCCAGCTGTCAGCCTCTCCACGCACAGTCTACTTCCGATGGTGTCGTTCGTTGACCACGTTGACCACGCCGCGCCGAGCGCATCCAAGGTGGTGGAGCGGGAGTAGAGTCGCAGGCACAAAGGTGTACGAGGGTTAACTGGTTCTAGTGCGGTGTGGTTCGGCAGTCGGTGGAGAAGAATAGGAGTTGTGGAGGGGTGGAGGGATGGCCTGGCCAACGGTGGAGTAACGCTTCATAGCGAAGCGTACTAAGCAGAGCTGCTAGCAGCAGGAGGCAGGAGGTGGTCCTGGCAGCGCTGGAGGAAGAAGACGAGAGATTGAAGATGGATGTCGGTCGTTGGATGTACATCCAACGGCTAACATGTCAGAATCATTTGTTGACTAAATTGACAACGACTTTCATTGGCTTCGACCTATTGGCCCACATTTCAGCCTCCAAATATGTGGCACGTATTCAACCCATTTTTTCAGAATTTACAGTCTTTTTTTTGCATGTTAGAATTTACAGTCAATTTGATCTTTTTTTTTGAATTACAGCCATTAGCTGGGCTGGGTGAACAAATAATGTAGCATCCATGCGGCCCGTTTATTTTATTTCCTAAAAAATTACATCCCATTTACACTTTCTCGAAATACACGATTTTGCTGGGCTGATTCTAATTATAATGTTGGGTTGGGCCAGCAATGTTATCAAAAAATAAAAAGGGGCTGAGCATTTTGTTATAAATATATTTAAATAATAAGTGATATTATTACATTTGTCCTTAAATATTACCAAGCTTTTGTACACAATCACTAGGATTTTCGTGCCAAAACAATCCAGGATTTTATTTGTTAAGAAATTATTATTATAAGTTAATAAGATGTGGGATATTGTTTTCTTACATATGTAAGTATCTGTTAAATATATGATGACAATAAAAATAATATATAATAACATATAAAATATATTTTTTAGAAAAACAGGGAGCATCTCCCTAGTTCCATTGCTGAGAACGAAACCACAACATATTCTGATACAGCAACTCAAAGAGCAGTTCGAAAGCAAAGGTAGAAAAGCTACAAACTAGGGGGGTGGATGAACAAGTTCTCTGAATAACACAAATCACCCGAGCGGTGCCAAAGGCAGAGCGGATAGAGCACTGAAATGAAACAAGGAGGGTCCAACGAAGCCTTCATGGTCTTCAGCCAAGGGGCCGTGTCAGCCTGCGGCGACCAGTAAGCAAGCGGAGACACTGGGCTGGACGGCGTCGCATGGTGGATGTCCCTCTTTTTCGGCGCCAGGTGCCCATCATCTTCATCAGAGATATTGAGACGAGCCCACGGGTCCAGCCCCAGAGCAGGTCGAGCCTTGTTCAGCCACAAGTAATCGCCAACGGTTTCTGGAGGGATCTTGTTAGGGTTTCCACGAAGCTCATCAACTTGTCCTTGTCCGATCCGGAGGAGAGAATCGCCCAGTTCCTCACCATGTTCCTGATCAACCTCAAGACCTGCGGAATGGAAATCCAGGAGGTATTACTAAAAATCATAGCATTTCTATATTTCTAGAGGCACCAAAGGACAGCTGAGCTAATAGTGTTTAAAACTGAGAACTTCTTGGAAGCAATCCAGAATTTGGCGACAGATTCGAAGGATGAGCCAATCTGACTAGAGAAATATTGCTCAATGTGGGCCCAGAGATGTTTCGCAAATATACATTCAAAAAATAGGTGAGAACAAGACTCTTGTTCCAAGCAGTAAACACAATCAAGGGGTTTTATGATGTGTCTCTTCCTAAGGTTATCCCTAGTCATGAATTTGTTTTTGGAGAGAAGCCAGAGAAATACATGAATTTTAGGGGGAACTCTCAATTTCCAGACAGCAGGGATAAACACGGGTTGAACCCCTCTAAAGTTGATAACATGATAGAGGGAGCTGGAGGAATACTTCCCCTTATTGTCCAGCTGCCAAATCAGGGCATCCGGCTCGGCAGTAAAGGTAATGCTTTTGGCAATTTCCTCCAACTGGAACCATTGTTCCATGAGACTATCACTAAAGTTCCTTCTAAAAGAGAGTTTTAGGCATTGACCGTTCCAAACTTCATTGACACTTTTGTTAAGCTCATTGTAGACAGAGTAAATAGGCCAAAATTGGACTACTAGGGGGGATGTGCCAAACCAAGTATCTTCGCAGAACCTGGTTCTTCTCCCATCCCCTATGTTCCATCTGTAGCCAAATTTCACAGCATGCATAATAGATTTTAATCCTTTCTAGAATCTAGAGATCTTAGGGTTGGAGGAAGGGACAAAAATATTAGGTTTATTTCCTAGGTATTTATGGGCAATAAGAAGCTTCCAGGGTTTCAGGTCTTCCTCATAGAATCTTTTAATCCAAGACCCTAGAAGACAGATGTTAATTTCTTGGAGGTTAGGTATGCCTAGGCCTCCAAAATCTTTTTTTCATAGAGACTAGGGCTCAATTAGCAAGGTGTAGCTTCCTATTTCCCTCAAAATCATTCCACAAGCAATGAGACATCTGAGAATTGATGAGGTTCACTGCCCATTTAGGGAACTTGAAGAAGGAGAGGAGATACACTGGAATGCTAGCCAAACAAGGTTGTATGAGGATCAATCTACCTCTATAAGAGAGAAGTTTGCCCCTCCACCCAGCAATCCTTTTAATGATTTTATCCAGAAGGGGTCGGATATCCTCTCTTCTCAGTTTATCATAGTGGAGAGGGATACCTAGGTTCTTAATGGGGAAGTTACCTTTATTACAGACTAGAATAGAGAGGAAGTCAGCTAACTCTTGATCATCCATGTTGATAGGGATGAGTTCACTTTTAGAGTAGTTGATTCTCATGCCCGAGACTTGTTCAAACTAGGTTAGAACAGTTTTCAGATTGCTAGCATGTGTGGAGTCATTGTCTAAGAAAAGGATGGTATCATCTGCATATTGAAGGCAGATGATACCACCAGGGCAGACGTCAGGACAGAGCCCTGTAATCAGACTATGATCAGCAGCTTTGCTCAGCATTTTAGTAAGAACGTCCACTACTAAATTAAACAAAAGCGGGGAGATGGGGTCACCTTGCTGAAGGCCTTTACCAGCAAGGAAAAAATCACTTTCACAGTTATTTAACTTGACCCCAACAGACCCCCCATGAGTAAGTTGCTGGATCCAACTCTCCTCTATGAAAGGCTTGGAAAAGATCTAAGAGATCATTTTTCACCAAGTCCCAAAAATGCTGCTAAAACAAGAAGGGAATCCCATCAGGACCAGGATCCCCATCAGGATAAGAGCTAAAAATGGCTTCCTTCACCTCTGTCTCTTAAAAAGGGGCTTCTAGCAGCTCATTTTCAGCAGGAGAGACTTTTTCAGAAGCAGAGAAAAATTGTTTTGTATAGAGAACCCAGAAGGGTTTTCTTTCTTAAACAGGTCTTTGTAGAAGTCACTAGCCACTTTCAGCATCTCATCTACCTCAGTAATAGGGTCATTAGGGCCATCAAGGGAATGAATGAGGGTTTTCCTCCTCCTCTGGTTAGCTACTACATGGAAGTAAGCAGTATTTCTATCACCTTCCTGAATGTTCCTATCTCTAGACCTTTGTTTGGCTTTGATTTCTTCTTGAAGCAAAATTTTCTTGAGCTCTCCATGGACAAAGTTTAATCTATTAGTCTCAGCCTCAGAGAGGTCAATGGTTTCTGCCTTAATATCTAGAGAATCAAACTCAAGGAGGAGAAGCCTTTTATATCTTCTAAGATTAGCTTCCTCATTGGAGTTCCACCCTTTGGTAGTTCTTCTAAATCTCCTGATTTTGATCTGCCAATTTTCTAGGGGGCATCTGCTCCCAGTAGGCTCACTCCATATTTTCCTGACTAGCTCAGTAAAATCTTCTCTAAGCAACCACCACTTTTCAAATTTAAAACTATTGCTCTTTGGAGTTTGGTTAAGACCAGAGTCCCAGAGCAAAGGAGTGTGGTCACTACCACATCTGGGCAGAGCTCTACAACTAGAAAGGGGAAAGAAACTATCTAATTCTGTGTCACAGAAAATTTTGTCAATGGTGGACATAATCCTGGAGTAGCACTTCCAACATATCTAGCAGAACTGTGAGTTTTCCTTCTGACAGGGCAATTCTCAACTTTATGGGTAACCATTTTATAGATAAAACAACTTTTGGGCTTGACACATTTATCCAAATGATGCCCTGGTTCCCCACAGTTGTAGCAGATCACCTTAGAGTATGCCATAAGGCCCGAAGCAGGGGCAGGAGCAGTTTTCTGGATGTCCTACCTCTTCTTTTGCAGATTCTTGCCTCGAGATTTCCCACTGATCTGAGAGTCAGAACCACCAGTAGATTGATCTTGGACAATTACAGGAGCCTGCCCAGATTGTGCCCCCATTTGGGGCGGAGGTGGGCCGTACCACTGCCCAACCGGCGCTCCCCCCCATTGTGATAGGGGAAATTCATCGGAGTTCTTGGTTCCTTCTCATCCTCCAGCCAGATGTTGTCTCTCAGGAAGCAGAAATAATCACCAGACAGCTCAATTGAAGCAGATTGCAAGCCTAATTGAAATCTTCTGCAGGTTTGGGGGAGAGGAAAGGTAGGGGATCCACCTGCTCCGGCTCCAGTGGCGTGCTGGTGGGCAGGAGTCCAGTCAAGCATTCCCATCTCGCAGCACGGCGTGGATCTCCTGAATTCACTTCTCCTTTCGCCCAACGAACGAACGCAATCGGCGGCTCACTGGGGTGGGGCATCCTGTGCTTCTCCGAGAAATCTCCTTCGAAGTAGATCCGCAGGGCTAGATTCAGCAGCTCCCAATCCACATGATCCTTGCACATCCGAGCATACCTGCGCTAGTGAGGGAACGGATTCGCTCCCTCCTCGGCTTCCTCCCTCGCAGCTTCCTCCTCTGCTTCCCTCCATTCACGCGTGCACTGGGTCCAGGAGAGAGCATTGTCGCGGATCCGCATCGCCCGCTCCCTCCATCTCCTCCCTCGAGTCTCCCGCAGCACCGCCGGCGCAACGGAGTCGAGCGGCTTGAGCATCCGCTGGAAGGCATTGTAGACATGTGGGAGATGCATCTTGTACATCTGCCTGTCTTCCAGCCATTCCCCCGTGGATATGGCCGGCGACTCCATGGGGCGCGCGAGCGGACTTGTTGAGGGGGGTAGGCGCGCCCGGAGTCAGGAGGCAGGGGGTGGCGGCGAGATCTATGGCGGCGGCGAGGGTGGAGGTAGTGGCGGCGACGGCGGCGAGGGTGGAGGTGGTGGCAGGGGCGAAGGGGATCACGAGAGCGGTCATCTATTTGCCAATTATGTGAACTAAACAGTCAGCATATAAAATAATTTAAATATATATAATATAGTTAGAAGGGAAACATAAGTTAGACCTAGCGTTCCTATTCTTATATAGAAAAATAGAACAGACCTCTGCGTTTTCTTCAAAAAAATACATAAATTGGGCTGCCAAAAATAAAACCTCAGATGGGAGGTCCATAGGCCGTTCGATACATGACGGCCCTAAGAAAATACAAACAGGCCTATGGACCTCCCATCCGAGGATGTGGGCTGTGCATGTTAAAATGAAAGGCTAGACGGGGCAGCCCAAAACCACGTCCAACACTTGCCAAAACTTTGTCCCTCGTTTTCTCTGTGTTTCGCACACTCAACATTGTGTGGGCATTTTGACTGTGCATCATATGAAGATGTGTTATGCATGAATGTTGATCAACATGATGTTAACTGGCTGGTAGTTCCATTTTCGATCATGAATAAAACTTCCAACATGATTTAACCCTCTTTGAAAAGGCCATGTTAATATAAATGCTCTGCCTCTGAAAGTTGCAGTTTCTTATCTGAAACTGAACTTGCAGTTTCTTATCTAAAACTGAAACTTGCAGTTTCTTATCTAAGAATCACATTGTCTGCACTTTTATACTCCTATGAAACTACATTTTTAAGTGCTAAAAGTAGATATCTAGAATTCATAAAATACTTCATATGCTCAATACTGCAAATCTGAAATTCAGAAGACATTCATATCTGAAAGTACTCTCAAAATACACAACACAAAACACAATTCACAACCTGCAAATATTGACAACCCTAAGCTCCTCCTGACAATTCACAACCTGCCCGACTATTGGGCTGGGGGGCAGCCCCCTCCTATTCCTCGGCGGTAGACAACCGCCCCATGAGACGATGTGAACGGCGAGGGAGACGATGGCGGGGAAGCGTCGTCGGGCCAACTGCTTTTCTCCTCTTGCAGTTGGGTTCGGTCGACGAAGACTCCACCGGCTCACTCTGGCAGGACACCCTCACAAACGGCACCCTGTAGATGCTCAATCATTCAATCTCTGGTGGATGCTCCATCTGGGATCGATACTCCCACCACCGCTCCATCACGATCGGATTTGATGAATCTGTTTGCTCCATGGCCCAGAGGAGTAGCTCTATGTACTCCGGCGTGACTCCCTCTGGGAGTATCGCCGCCTTTTCGCTCTGTTGCAGATATTTGGCCATGGATGTCGCCGTCGCCGCTAGTTGGTCCTTGTTGTCAAACCAAGATTGTATCTCCAACATCCTAGCTAGCTTCACAGGGTCGCCGTTTGCGATCCTCACGTATCGGTTGTACTCCTCCATCGATCTACTTCTCCATAGCACCTTCACTCGCCGGCGGTGGTTTTTGAATGGAAGAGGAGAGGAGCAACACTGGTTTTGGATTAGAACGGGAGAGGAGCGACGCTGGTTTTGGACTGGAATAGGAGAGGAGGGGCAGTGGTTTTGAAATGGAAGAGGAGAGGAGTGGCGCTGCATTTAGATTGGAACAGGAGAGGAGCGGCGGTGGTTTAAGAGGAGAAGAGCGGAAGAGCGGCGCTGGTCTTGGAAGTATTTTTTTGTTGTTTCGCGTATTTTGGGCCAAAGTTTGACCACGTACTGTATTTGACAAGCAAAATGTGAATGCATGTCACCAAAAATTGTATCGTTTGGTTCGTATCTGAATGTACTTTCAAATTACACTCCCTCCATTTTTGTATACAAGGCCACAAACTCATATTATAGGTACCAAGGTAAAAATCAATGCTATGTTTAAGTCAATGTTGCAAGCTAGCTTGTCACCTTGATTGTCGTGTTAATTAATGTGGTTTTTCTCTCCCAAGCACAACAAGCCAACCCTCTTACTCCTCATTGGTTGATTAATGTTGGGAATGCAAGCTAACCTTCTCACTCCCGCATGCACACAAGGGATATTAATGTCCTCGGGTGCTAGTACGAGGCAAACGCCATCAATTTTGCCTCGATTAATGTTAGTGGCCTTGTATAGTTGCAAATTGTAATTTTGATAGTGGCCTTGTATACAACATATATTTTATGTGCGAAAATCATGGTCAATTATGACCCAGAATAAAAGGGAGACTAGTTAATGTGGGGTCGCTTTCTTAATTGAGGGTAAATTGATTTTGATTTTGATCCAGTCAGAGCGCGCCGGCCCTCTCGTCCAATCCTAAATCGATGTCGCACGCTCCTCTCCCTCTTCTCCATTGCAAAACCACCACCTCTCCTCACCATCATCGTCATTCCAAAACCACCGTCTCGCCTCTCCCTCTTCTCTATTGCAAGACCACCGTCTCTCCTCCGTTTTCTAGACGCTTTGCTCCATGGCGTGGGCGCAATCCATGGATACAAAATTAGTATACTGTATACTATTTAAAAGTCGAGGGCGGGGCTTTTCCTGTGCGGTAGGCGGCGGGGCAGTTCCGCCTAGTCGGTTCGACAGAGGCGTGAGAAGACGAGGGAGTAGGCTGCTGCAAATGTAGGGCTGTGTGATTTGACAGCGAGTTACTGCTGGACAGGTGGGGCCCCGTGATTTGACTTGCCATTATCATTTTAACTGCGGCGCTACGACCGGCGTGAGTCTCCTAGATTCCTGACCACCTCCATATAGGTGCCTCTCCCAATGCTCCACCATGTAGTAGAGGCTGGCTCTTGCATGAGAGCCCACTTCTCCACTTTTTCCTTGCCTCTCTTTCCTCCACATATGCAAAAATGCCATGTAAAGAGCACTATTGTACTTACTTTTACTTGCTCCTACAGGTGCTTAAGCTTGCCACATATGCATAAAGTCTGATGTGGCAAGTTAATCAAGAAGAGAGAGACTAGTTTGGTGACCCAAGGCAGAAACGGTGCTAAGCGCGTGTACCTAGGTGAAAAGACAATTTTGAGTCTATAGCTAATTAAATGAAGCAAACTTAGCAACACCATTTCATTGGAAGAGGTCACTCCTTGGCAAATGCAATAAATACACGCGCTTAGCACCGTTTCTTCCTTGAGTACGAAGAAAGTGATAGAGAGGAGTAAAAAAATACACTTATAGCCAACCTTGTTGTAGTATGAGTGACTAAGTGATGACTATGTATGACATGCCAACATCAGATAGCCTAACGCACCGTGTTAAATCTCCAAGGGCACGACCGCGCGAGCGATGCGACGGTCGTGGTAGGCACGACCATGATACGGGCTGCTTGCAGCCCTTGGATCTGAGATCCAACGGTCGCATGCTAAGTTGCTGAAAATTTGCAGAATAACCCTCCAGGATAGGATCACGCCATGCAACCGTTCGATCTCAGATCCAAGGGCTCTCGGAAGCCCGTATCATGGGAGAATGGAAAGCCACTACCCTGCCGTTCGCACGCTAGCAGTTCGCTCCTACTCGTCCCCGCACATCCTTCAATACTACGGCGGTTCGCTCCTAGTCGTCCCGTCCATTCACATTACGGCAGTTCCACTAATCCTAACTGAGGGAGTCCTGGATTAGGGGGTGTTCGGATAGCCGAACTATACCTTCAGCCGGACTCCTGGACTATGAAGATACAAGATTGAAGACTTCGTCCCGTGTCCGGAAGGGACTTTCCTTGGCGTGGAAGGCAAGCTTGGCGATATGGATATGAAGATCTCCTACCATTGTAACCGACTCTATGTAACCCTAACCCTATCCGGTGTCTATATAAACCAGAGGGTTTTAGTCCGCAGGACAACATACACATCAACAATCATACCATAGGCTAGCTTCTAGGGTTTAGCCTCTCTGATCTCGCGGTAGATCTACTCTTGTACTACCCATATCATCAATATTAATCAAGCAGGACGTAGGGTTTTACCTCCATCGAGAGGGCCCGAACCTAGGTAAAACTTCGTGCCCCTTGCCTCCTATTACCATCTGGCCTAGACGCACAGTTCGCGACCCCCTACCCGAGATCCGCCGGTTTTGACACCGACATTGGTGCTTTCATTGAGAGTTCCTCTGTGCCGTTGCCGTCAGGCCCGATGGCTCCTACAATCATCAATGGCGATGCAGTCCAGGGTGAGACCTTCCTCCCCGGACAGATCTTCGTCGTTGGCAGCTTCGCACTGCGGGCCAATTCACTTGGCCATCTAGAGCAGATCGAAAGCTACGCCCCTGGCCGTCAGGTCAGATTCGGAAATTTAAACTACACGACTGACATCCGCAGGGACTTGATCTTCGACGGACTCGAACCACCGCCGAGCGCGCCGCACTGTCACGACGAGCATGATGTAGCTCTACCGCCAAACAGTGCCCTAGAGGCCGCACCCGCGTCGGCTCCGACCCTTAGTTCGGAGCCAACCGCGCCAATCGAGGATGGGCGGTTGGACGCCACCTCAGGGGCTGTGATCCCAACGGCGGTTGAGCCGAACACCAGCCCCGTACTCTGCGAGACTCGTGACTCCACGAAGCCGGATTCTTCTCCGGACTCCGAACCCTCCACGCCCCTACCGATCGAATCCGATTGGGCGCCGATCATGGAGTTCACGGCCGCAGACGTCTTTCAGCACCCGCCTTTCGGCGATATCCTGAAGTCACTGAAGTCTCTCTCTTTATCAGGAGAGCCCTGGCCGGACTACGGTCAGCAAGGTTGGAGTACGGACGATGAAGAAATTCAAAGCCCACCCACCACCCACTTTGTAGCCACTGTCGACGATTTAACCGACATGCTCGACTTTGACTCCGAAGACATCGACGGTATGGATGCCGATGAAGGAGACAATGAAGAATCAGCGCCTG
The DNA here is from genome assembly GCF_003073215.2 of Triticum urartu. Lineage (NCBI taxonomy): Eukaryota > Viridiplantae > Streptophyta > Magnoliopsida > Poales > Poaceae > Triticum > Triticum urartu. Next base: position 101,158,037 of record NC_053027.1, read on the forward strand.
TTGGGCCCTGGAACGCCACCTCGTCATATGACGTATACACGGTGGACGCACCAAAAGATGACGACGAGGAGCAGAAGGACGCACCTAAGGCCTGTTCCCTCGAAAAGCAGTCAAAATGGCGACGCAAGCGCCGCCCCAAATCCCGCCTCGACAGAAATAGCGCTCACACAGACCCAGCGCTGGAGAAGGGCGAACCGCTGCCGGACAACGGCAATCCGGATATCCAAACCGAACAAACCAATCCTATCAGGGATAATGGTCCGGACGACATAACGCCGGACAGGCACCCGGAGCATTAAAATGCTCGCGAAAGGCTCGTTGCCACCGCAAGGAGCCTTAAAAAGCAGAAGCGAAGGCTCAAGGCCGCGCATAACAAACTCCAATTCAGATGGAGTAAAATACTTAATACAGCAGCAATGTACGGCGACGATCGCCCCTCAAAGAGCTACCCAAAGCGGAAGCTGCTACCCGAATTCGATGAGGAGGCCTCCAACCCCCCACAACCAAATATCAAAGCAACCACCTGGTCGGATGGACGACCCCTCTATCAACACAGAACGACATACAATGCCGCTCACAATACAACACGCGACCCACGCGAGGGCTCGCACCCAAAGGATGGCGCAACAAGATCCATCTATGGACCACGCAAGCGCGCCCCAGCATACAATGCAACACAACAAGCATCAGAACAACGCGGCACACCCAGTTACAGGGGTGCCGCACACCCCCTATGTTTCACCGATGAGGTGCTGGACCATGAATTTCCAGAGGGATTCAAGCCTGAAAACATAGAGGCATACGATGGGACAACAGACCCTGGGGTTTGGATTGAGGACTATATCCTTCATATCCATATGGCTCGAGGAGATGATCTCCACGCCATCAAATACTTACCCCTCAAGCTCAAAGGGCCACCTCGTCACTGGCTTAAAGGCCTCCCCGAAAGCTCCATTGGAAGTTGGGAAGAGCTCGAAGACGCCTTTCGGGCAAATTTTCAAGGAACTTATGTCCGACCTCCGGATGCGGACGATTTGAGTCATATAACTCAACAGCCCGGAGAGTCGGCCCGGAAGCTTTGGAACAGGTTTCTCACTAAAAAGAACCAGATTGTCGACTGTCCGGACGCCGAAGCCTTGGCAGATTTCAAGCATAGCATCCGTGACGAATGGCTCGCCAGACACCTCGGCCAAAATAAGCCGAGAACGATGGCCGCATTAACAAACCTCATGACCCGCTTTTGCGCGGGTGAGGATAGCTGGCTAGCCAGATGCAGCACCAGCGACCCCAGTACATATGAAGTTAGAGATGGAAACGGGAAATCACGACGCAACAACAATAGCAAACACCGGAATAAAGAAGACATCACGAAGGGCACGGCAGTAAATTCCGGATTCAAAAGCTCCCGGCTAGGTCAAAAGCCGCCCACTAAAGGCACCAGGGATGAACCGTCCAGCCTCAACAAAATTCTGGACCAGGTATGTCAGATACATAGTACCCCTAGCAAGCCCGCTAATTATACCCACAGATAATGTTGGGTCTTTGAGGGAGTCCTGGATTATGGGGTGTTCGGGTAGCCGGACTATACCTTCAGCCGGACTCCAGGACTATGAAGATATAAGATTGAAGACTTCGTCCCATGTCCGGATGGGACTTTCCTTGGCGTGGAATGCAAGCTTGGCGATGCGGATATTCAAGATCTCCTACCATTGTAACCGACTTTGTGTAACCCTAACCCTCTCCGGTGTCTATATAAACCAGAGGGTTTTAGTCTGTAGGACAACTTCATCTTACAACAATCATACCATAGGCTAGCTTTTAGGGTTTAGCCTCCTCGATCTCGTGGTAGATCTACTCTTGTACTACCCATATCATCAATATTAATCAAGCAGGACGTGGGGTTTTACCTCCATCAAGAGGGCCCGAACCTGGGTAAAACATCGTGTTCCTTGCCTCATGTTACCATCCGGCCTAGACGCACAGTTCGGGACCCCCTACACAAGATCCGCCGGTTTTGACACCGACATTGGTGCTTTCATTGAGAGTTCCTCTATGTCGTCACTTTTAGGCCCGATGGCTCCTTCAATCATCAACAACGATGCAGTCCAGGGTGAGACTTTCCTCCCCGGACAGATCTTCGTCTTCAGCGGCTTCGCACTGTGGGCCAATTCACTTGGCCACCTTGAGCAGATCGAAAGTTACGCCCCTGGCCATCAGGTCAGGTTTGCAAGCCTAGACTACACGGATGACATCCGCGGGTACTTGATCTTCGATGGATTCGAGCCACAGCCAAGTGCGCCGCACTGTCTCGATGGGCATGATATAGCTCTGCCGCCTGGAGGCCGCACACGCATCGGTTCCGACCATTGATTCGGAGCCTACTGCGCCGATCGAGGATCAGCGGTTGGACGCTGCCTCAGGGGCTGCGATCTCAGAGGCGATCGAGCCGAACTCCAGCCCCGCACTCCGCTGACTCCGAGGAGCCGGATTCCTCTCGAACTCCGAGCCCCCCGCCCCCTGCCGATCGAATCCGATTGGGCGCCGATAATGGAGTTCACCGCCGCGACATCTTTCAGCACTCGCCCTTCGGCGACATCCTGAATTCGCTAAAGTCTCTCTCTCTTATCAGGAGAGCCCTGGCCGACTACGGTCAGCAAGGATGGGATATCGGATGAAAGAAATTCAAAACCCCACCCACCACCCACTTGTAGCCACTGTCGACGACTTAACCGACATGCTCGACTTCGACTCCGAAGACATCGACGGTATGGACGACGATGCAGGAGACAACCAAGAACCAACGCCTATAGGGCATTGGACAGCCACCTCATCTCACGATGTGTACATGGTGGATACCCCTAAAGGAAGCAACAACGAGGAAAACGGGGATGGAAAGAGGGATCGATCTCTCGAAAAACAATCAAAGCGTCGGCGTAAACGCCGACCCAAGCCCCGCCTCGATAAAGACCCAGCCATAGAGCAGGATGAGCCGGTAGACGACGAGCATGCCTTAGAGCAACCGTCCCAACAGGACAACCCGGATAGAGAAACCGAACATCCCTCCCCCGGCGAAAATGGCATTCCGGACGACCCTACGCCGGACAAGCCCACGAAGCAGAAGAACCTCCACAAACGGCTCGTTGCAACCGCACGCAGCCTGAAAAAGCAGAAGCGGAAGCTAAAAACTGCGGAAGATGCACTCAGGATCAGATGGAGTAAAGTAATCAATACCGCAGACAAATACGGCGACAGTCGCCGCACTAAAAGCTATCCGAAGAGAAAGCTACTGCCTGAATTCGACGAGGAGGCCTTAGAGCCCTCGCATTCCAAAAGTGAGAAAGCCACACGGTCGGATAGACGACCCCATGGCCAGCATAAAGCGGCAAGCAGCGCCGCACTTAAGCCGGCATGCGACCCACTTAAGGATTCGCATCATGGCCCAGCCAGGTCCATTTACGGGCCAAGAAAGCAAGCTCTCGTAAGCAATGCAATAAAGCCATTATCAGAATCCGGCACACCCAAATACAGGGGTGCCGCACACCCCCTATGTTTCACCGATGAGGTCCTGGATTATGAATTTCCAGCGGGATTCAAACCCGTAAACATAGAGGCATATGATGGAACAACAGACCCTGGAAGTCTGGATCGAGGAATTAATCCTCCACATACATATGGCTAGGAGATGACCTCCCACGCATAAAATACTTACCCTCAAAGCTTAAAGGGCAAGCCCGGCAATTGGTCAAAAAAGCCCTTCCTGAAAACACAATCGGAAAGTTGGGAAGAGCCTCGAGGACGCTTTCCCGAGCCAAATTTTCAAGGGACTATGTCCGCCTCCGGATGCAGACGATCTTAGTCACATAACTCAACAGCCCGGAGAAGTCAGCTCGGCAATTCTGGAATAGATTCTTACCTAAAAAGAATCAGATAGTCGACTGTCCGGACGCTGAAGCCTTAGCGGCTTTCAGGCATAATGTCCGAGACGAATGGCTCGCCAGACACCTCGGCCAAGAAAAGCCAAGGAACAATGGCCGCACTAACAAGCCTCATGACCCGCTTTTGCGCAGGAGAGGACAGCTGGTTGGCAAGATGCAGCACCAGTGACCCAAGTACATCCGAAACTAGGGATGGAAACGGAAAACCGCGACGCAATAAGGACCGTCGCCGGACTAAGGAAAAAAGTCGAAGAGCACGGCAGTCAACGCCGGATTCAAAAGCTCATGACAGAATCAGAAAAAGCCGCCCCTCCAAGATAACAGGGACGACCTATCCAACCTAAACAAAATCTTGGATAGGATATGTCAAATACACAGCACTCCCGGAAAGCCTGCTAACCATACCCACAGAGATTGTTGGGTTTTCAAACAATCCGGCAGACTCAACGCCGAACACAAGGGGCTCGACACACCAAGCGAAGACGAGACGAACCCCAAAAGCAGAGTACCAGGAAACAAAAGAATTTCCCACAAGAAGTAAAAACAGTAAACTTACTCCACATAACAAAACGTGCGGCGCCCATAAAGGTATGCGCCCCACGGCCTATCCCAAAGGAATCCCGCCACTGGTTGTCAAAACCAATCATCTTCGATCATCTGGATTATTCTAGAAGTGTCAGGAACCCAGGCTGGACTGCCCTGGTACTCGATCCAATAATTGGCGGACTCCAGTTTTCAAATGTCCTTATGGACGGTGGCAGCGGACTCAACCTGATATATCAGGACTCAATCCGCCACATGGGGATCGACCCAAAAAGAATTCGCCACAGCAAAACCTCCTTTCAAGGAGTAACGCCAGGTCCGGACACCCATTGCATGGGTTTTCTCCGGCTCGAGGTTATTTTCGGCTCTGCCGATAACTTCCGTCGCGAAAAGCTGACTTTCCACATCGTCCCATTCTCAAGTCGCTATCAAGCACTACTGGGACGCGAAGCTTTCGCCCGCTTTAACGCAATACCGCATTATGCATCTCTTACGCTTAAGATGCCCGGTCCACGCGGCATCATCTCCTTAAAGGGGAAGCAGTGAGAACACCTCCCCCAAGCGGAGGATTGTGCGGCCGCTTTAACAGCCCCACAATACAAATGGCTTCACCAGCCAGAACATCGGAACAGGTCATTAAGACCACGGACACGGATAGACGAGTCCGGCACAAAAGTATCATTGATAAAGGCTTAGTGGCCATATACCCCTGCACTAGGGGCTTCACACGTATAAAATAAGAGACAATAAAGCTCAATTTTTCATATTTTACTTTACACTTTGTTTATTTCATATAACTTTTGTTCGGCACGCCCCTTTTTCAACTTAGTTGCTCTCTTTTTACAGATGAACGTCGTGCTGCGCCCGTCCAGGATACGGCACAACGGAGACACAGGCGCAGACGTGCAGTAGGGACCCGTTCCAAGGATTCTTTTCAGATTAAGACCCTGCGTAAACCTTTTTTACTGTCTCTTGTTGATACACATCCCCTGGTTCTATGACCAAGGAGGAGGCTGGCGTCTTGGCATGTGGCCACGTCAGAATTCTTGCGCGTACCTGGACACTAGGGGCTTATACCTCAGAGCGTTACCTCGCCCGCTCTCATAAAGACCGAATACCTTAGGGAGTGTTCGGCGTCGCGAGTTTGGCCTTATATGCATCAGCTCCGAGTCATGATTTTGGTCAAATGTTGGGTTGCCCGGCTCCTGTGTTCGGCCGCCTTACGTTCCGCTCTATCGGCTAAGGCGGCACCAGGAGAACTACTGCGATTGTGCCCTGGTTCGGCCAGGCGAGCACCTCAGTAGAGAAAGCCGAAAAACCGACTGTCATGATATGGCGTGAGACTGGTCAACCACTCGATGACTCTCCGGAATCTGTATAGGATTCCTCCGCATTAACGAAGGGCCGTTTCCCGGCCAGGCACATACGCGCCCCGAATTCGGGCGAGCGCAGTCGCCACCAGGGGCTACCTAAATAGTCCCATTGTCAAGCTCCTATGGCTAAGTGAAAGTGTTAAAGCATTATAGTCCGGTTGCCTAGCTCGCTGCGCTATCACCTCCTTTGTAGGACCAAGACGTTGGATTAAGTGTGAAAATGCGCCTTCTGCGAGCACCCCCGCACTATGTGCGTGGGGGCTGAAGCCAACGACTGCAATCTTTCAGATTTTGTATATATATCTTAAAACGGCCGCACAGGAGGTGTTCCAAATACTTGAAGGCACAAGTATAAAAGGCTACTACAATTCATCAAAATATTGCTTTATAATTACATATGCTATCAGAACATAGCATCCTTCGAGCACTGCGTCTCTATTACACGAGCGCCTTCAAGGACTTCCTGAAAATAGTGCTCGGAGGGTACTCGGCTTTTGTCCGAATCTCGGGATGCAACAACGGTGGTCTCCATCTCTGCCCAGTATGTCTTGACACGGGCAAGAGCCATCCGTGCGCCCTCTATGCATGCTGACCTCTTCATCGCATTGATACATCGGCACCGCGTCAAGGAATTGCTGCACCAAGCTGAAATAACTCTTCGGCTCCGATCTCCCCGGCCACAGATGACCCATGACGTACTTCATGGCGAGTCCGGACAATCTATTCAGTTCGGCCCATTGAGCCAGACGATCGTCCACTGCCAGTGGACGCTCTGGATTCTGGAACTGCGACCAGAAAAGCCTTTCCACTTCGCGATCTTCTTGATCTCGAAAGTATTCGGTCGCATCAGCAGCACTCGCTGCCAAATCCAGATAGGTGTCCTCCGCACTCCACATCCGGTCCAACGGAGCAAACTTCGGATCGCAAAACTTCCTCCGCAGCATAAAGGGCTTTCCAGCCGCAATCTGTCCGGCCTGACGCAGCTCCTCCTTCGCAGCTCTCATCGCAGAGCGAGCATCCTTGGCATCAGCAACGGCCTTCTCTAAGTCCGTCTGTCTCGCCGGTCTTCTTTCTCAAGAAACTTGCAACGGTCAGCAGCACTTTTTAACTTCACGGCCATCACGGCCATCTCCTTCTTGCTTCGGCAGTGAGCAGCCTGTTCGGCTCTCAGCTCTTCAAGGGCCTTCTCGGCAGCCGCATCACTTTTCCTGGCTTGTTCCTTAGCTCGGGCAAGTTCCGCCCGAAGACTCTCCACGGCGGCCGCACCATCTGCGTCAAGCACACACATTGTAAGATACTGGCATAAAGCTCCTCTTACCAGATGCCGCCCGAGGAATTGCATACCTTGAGCCTCATCAAGCCGCTCGTTGACGAGCGCGATGTCGGCATCTGCCACGTCAAGTTGCCGCTTTAGTTCGGCAAAATCATCAGTTCGGCTCGATTCCGACACTTCGCCACCTGTATCAAAGGCGACATTTAGACCTGGGATTATGATCCTCTGCGACGCCGTCAATTTTGACAACGCAGCAGAGTCTCAGGGGCTACTATCTACACAGGGCGCATCTTGTTTATGCGCAACTGACAAAGAAGTACATTATCAAACGTACCTCAAAACCCGTCAGCAAACTTCTGACGGCCTCATGCAATCCGCTTTCCGCGGACGAAATCCTTCCAATCACCGTACCCATCAATGCACGGTGCTCCTCTGAGATAGAAGCTCGCCCCAGCAGAATCATCAGCTCCTCCGACCGCGCATCGGACGGTGCCGGACTCGTCCTATGACCTCCATCGAAGGCCGGACGCGGAGAACCTTGGGGGGACATATGGCTACCTTCCACCCCTGCCGGATTCGGAGAAACCCTCCGCGACGACACCTCAGGGTCGCCCGCCTCGCAGGCGGTACGGCAGGGGGAGGCGTTCCACCTCTCCATCATCTCTCGGAAGAAGATCCCCCGAAGACGAGCTCTGCTGAGAAGGGCTGAGGTCCGAGCTACAAGGTAAAATTTCGGTTAATCTTCTCAGATATAAATCAAGGATTCTCTCATCCCTCAAAAGGAAAATCTTCTCCACTTACGGCTCGCTGGAGGGCTGATCCCCTTGAGGGCATAGATTCCGGGCCGAAGGATACCCCGGCGTCAGGACCCTTGACGAGGATTATTCCCCGTTTATGAGGCCATGTCTCACGGGTCGTCAGAGGCGGCCCTCTATCTTCCCCCTTAGGAGAGGAATTGTCGGGTTCCTCCACGTTCGAAAGCAGCCTCCTTCAAGGAGGCCATAGTTCCTTGTCCTACACCCCTCACATTCCCCTCACAAAAAAGCGCAAACGAATCTTAAAAAAACATCGCCATGAATAGCAATTGGGAGTCCGGCCTGGTACTCTAAAGAAGGGCCCGGCGCAACCTGATTACTTGCCTTCACACACCGCTATCTTCACAACACAAATCACCCATGTTATATAAAAGAGGGAACAGCTCTTTTAGGGACGGAAAAAAAAATTTAATGAAACAATTTACGGATAAGAGAGTCCGGAAGCACAAGGTTACTTACTTGAGTATCCGGGCGATTGCAACTTAAACCTGCAGTCCTCGGTCAAATCCGGACACATTGCTTGTGATCCGAAGAACATTTTATACATCTCCACGGGCGTTGCGCCCATAAAATGCTGGAGAGCTCGTGGTCCCTCCGGATTAAACTCCCACAGACGAAGGGAGCGGACGTTTGCCGGGCAGTGTTCGGCGAATCAGCATGACCTGCGTCACCTTGACCAGGTTGAGGTCTCTTTCTAAGAGATCCCTAATGCGGCCCTGCAACAAGGGCACGTCTTTGGATAACCCCCAATCTAATCCTTTGTTGACCCATGACGCTAGCCGTGGTGGGGGACCCGAGCGAAAGGCAGGAGGCGCCACCCACTTGGCGCTCCTGGGAGCGGTGATATAGAACCACTCTCGTTGCCACAAGCCGAGCTCCTCTTGAAAGGAGCCCTCGGGCCATGGAGCATCAGCATTCTTACTTATGACAGCGCCTCCGCACTCTGCGTGCCGTCCCTCGATCATCTTCGGCTCCACTCCAAAAGTCTTGAGCCATAATCCGAAGTGAGGAGTAACACGGAGGAACGCTTCGCACACAACGATGAATGAGGAAATGTGGAGGATGGACTCCGGAGCTAAGTCATGAAATTCCAGCCCATAATAGAACATCAGCCCCCTCACGAAGGGATCCATCGGGAAGCCTAACCCCCGAAGGAAGTGAGACATGAACACTACGCTCTCACCGGGCTGGGGACTGGGAATAGCCTGCCTTTGAGCAGGCAACCTATGCAAAATTTCGGCGGTCAAGAACTTAGCCTCTCTCAACTTTAGCACGTCCTCCTCCGTGACGGAGGAGGGCATCCATCGGCCTTGAAGGTCGGAACCGGACATTGTCGAAGGTCCGAAGCGCCTGGAATCTGGAGCCTAGGGTGTTGGAACTCGAGGCGACGGGCGAACTTGTTTTGAGATTGGAGAAAAGGAGTAAGGCCTTGGTCTCTTTATAAGAGGTTGAATACCAGGAGCCCTCCCCGTAACCGTTTGGGACTCGCCTTTAATCGAGAAGACATGCTAACGGGCACGATTGGGTTACCCACGTCCGTATTGATGAGAATCCCGTAAATAAAGGGGACACGATCTCTGCTTTGACAAGACGTGCCAAGGAAACCGCCTCGCAAAACACGCTGAGGTGGAAAAGTGAAAACGATTCGAATAAAGGCTTGGCCGTAGTGTGATGTCACGCTGCGGAATACGTCAGCAGATTAGATTTGTGTTAATATTATTCTCTCTGTGGCAATACGTGGAAACTTATTTTGCAGAGCCGGACACTACTCTTGGTGTTTACAAACTTTTATGAAGAATTTGGAGGAGGAACCCGCCTTGCAATGCCGAAGACAATCTGCGCGCCGGACTCGTCGTCATTGAAGCCTGGTTCAGGGGCTACTGAGGGAGTCCTGGATTAGGGGGTGTTCGGTAGCCGGACTATACCTTCAGCCGAACTCCTGGACTATGAAGATACAAGATTGAAGACTTCGTCCCGTGTCCGGATGGGACTTTCCTTGGCGTGGAAGGCAAGCTTGGCGATGGATATCAAGATCTCCTACCATTGTAACCGACTCTGTGTAACCCTAACCCTATCCCGGTGTCTATATAAACCGGAGGGTTTTAGTCCGTAGGACAAACTCCATCATTACAACAATCATACCATAGGCTAGCTTCTAGGGTTTAGCCTCCTTCGATCTCGTGGTAGATCTACTCTTGTACTACCCATATCATCAATATTAATCAAGCAGGACGTAGGGTTTTACCTCCATCAAGAGGGCCCGAACCTGGGTAAAACATCGTGTTCCTGCCTCCTGTTACCATCCGGCCTAGACGCACAGTTCGGGACCCCCTACCCGAGATCCGCCGGTTTTGACACCGACAGTAGTTTCGCAGTTAAGCACAACACAACACAAGTACACAAGAATCACCAAGTGGAGACGAGACGAGCCTCCCAAGAAGTAACAAATAGGACGAGGAAACAAAAAAGAAATTTCCCACCAAGAAGTCAAAAACATTACGTAACTACAGCATGAATATATCAAGGAAGAAAAACAATGCGGACACCCCCCAAGGAAAAATATACCCAATGCCTGTCACCCTAAACTGCGAAGTCCCTGCAAATGACGTACGAGTATCAACCAAAATTTATTCGACCATATCGTAGAATTACTCAGACAAGTATCCGACACGCAGGATGGGCCTTCAGCCTTGGTATTAGACCCAGTAATTGGTGGATATCACTTCACACAGAGTTCTTGGATGGACGGCGGCAACAGCCTAAACCGGAAATGATTCGTTGAGGAACGACGAATTGCGCTAGTTTTTTTGCCTATTTCAGTGTTTCGAAGAAATGGAATATCAAACGGAGTCCAAACGGAACAAACCTTTCTAGAACGTGATTTTCTTCCTGAATATGACCCAGGAGACTTGGACCCTACGCCAAGGAAGCTTCGAGGTGGGCACGAGGTAGGGGGGCACGCCCTATACCCCCAGGCGCACCCCCACCCTCGTGGGCCCACCGAAGCTCCACCGACGTACTTCTTCCTCCTATATATGCCTACGTACCCCCAAACGAATGGGGACGGAGCCAAAAACCTAATTCCACCGCCGCAACTTACTGTATCCACGAGATCCCATCTTGGGGCCTGTTCCGGAGCTCCGCCGGAGAGGGCCGTCATCAGGGAGGGCTTCTACATCGTCATAGCCTCTCCGATGAAGTGTGAGTAGTTTACCTCAGACCTTCGGGTCCATAGTTATTAGCTAGATGGCTTATTCTCTCTTTTTGGATCTCAATACAAAGTTCTCCCCCTCTCTTGTGGAGATCTATTTGATGTAATCTTCTTCTTTTTGCGGCGTGTTTGTTGAGACCGATGAATTGTGGGTTTATGATCAAGTCTATCTATGAATAATATTTGAATTGTCTCTGAATTCTTTTATGTATGATTGGTTATCTTTGCAAGTCTCTTTGAATTATCAGTTTGGTTTGGCCTACTAGATTGGTTTTTCTTGCCATGGGAGAAGTGCTTAGCTTTGGGTTCGATCTTGCGATGTCCTTTCCCAGTGACAGAAGGGGCAGCAAGGCACGTATTGCATCATTGCCATCGAGGATAACAAGATGGGGTTTATTTCATATTGCATGAATTTATCTCTCTACATCATGTCATCTTGCTTAAGGCATTACTCTGTTTTTAACTTAATACTCTAGATGCATGCTGGATAGCGGTCGATGAGTGGAGTAATAGTAGTAGATGCAGAATCGTTTCGGTCTACTTGTCACGGACATGATGCCTATATACATGATCATGCCTAGATATTCTCATAACTATGCTCAATTCCGTCAATTGCTCAACAGTAATTTGTTCACCCACCGTAGAATACTTATGCTCTTGAGAGAAGCCACTATTGAAACCTATGGCCCCCCGGGTCTATTCTCATCATATCAATCTCCATCACTTTAATCTTGCTTTGCTTTTTTTTACTTTGCCTTTTACTTTTCACTTTGCATCTCTATACCAAAAATACCAAAAATATTATATCCGTTAGATCTCACTCTCGTAAGTGACCGTGAACGGATTGACAACCCCTAATCGCGTTGGTTGCGAGTAGCTATCGTTTTGTGCAGGTACAAGGGACTTGAGCGTGGCATCCTACTGGATTGATACCTTGCTTCTCAAAAACTGAGGGAAATACTTACGCTACTCTGCTGCATCATCCTTTCCTCTTCCTGGAAATCCAACGCAAGCTCAAGAGGTAGAAAGAAGAATTTCTGGCACCGTTGCCGGGGAGTCTACGCAAAAAGTCAATATACCAAGTACCCATCAAAATCCCTATCTCTCGCATTATATTATTTGCCATTTGCCTCTTGTTTTCCTCTCCCCCCAATTCACCCTTGCCATTTTATTCGCCCTCTCTTTCCCAATCTCCTTCTCCTTCTCCTTTCTCCGTTTGCCTTTTTCTCGCTTGCCTTTTTGTTTGCCCATGTGTTGGATTGCTTGTTTATCGCGATGGCTCAAGATACTTCCAAATTGTGTGACTTCACCAATACCAATAATAATGATTTCCTTAGCACTCTGATTGCTCTTCTTTCCAATACTGAATCTTGTGAAATCAATACTGCTTTCTTGAACCTTGTTATGAAAGATCAATTCTCCACCCTTCCTAGTGAAGATGCCGCTACTCATCTGAATAGCTTTGTTGATTTATGTGATATGCAAAAGAAAAATATGTCGATAATGATGTCGTTAAACTGAAGCTATTTCCTTTTTCGCTTAGAGATCATGCTAAAGCTTGGTTTTCGTCTTTGCCTAAAAATAGTATTGATTCTTGGAACAAGTGCAAAGATGCTTTTATCTCTAAGTATTTTCCTCCCGCTAAGATCATCTCTCTTAGAAATGATATTATGAACTTTAAGCAACTTGATCATGAACATGTTGCACAAGCTTGGGAGAGAATGAAATTAATGATATGTAATTGCCCTACTCATGGTTTGAATTTGTGGATGATTATACAAAATTTTTATGCCGGATTGAATTTTGCTTCTAGATATCTTTTAGATTCGGCCGCGGGAGGCACTTTTATGGAAATCACTTTAGGAGATGCTACTAAACTCCTAGATAATATTATGGTTAATTATTCTCAATGGCATACTGAAAGATCTTCTAATAAAAAAGTGCATGCGATAGAAGAAATCAATGTTTTGAGTGGAAAGATGGATGAACTTATGAAATTATTTGCTACTAAGAGTGTTTCTTCTGATCCTAATGATATGCCTTTGTCTACTTTGATTGAGAATAACAATGAATCTATGGATGTGAATTTTGTTGGTAGGAATAATTTTGGTAAGAACGCGCACAGAGGGAATTTTAATCCTAGGCCATATCCTAGTAATCCTTCTAATAATTATGGAAACTCCTACAACAACTCTTATGGAAATTATAATAAGATGCCCTCTGAATTTGAGAATAGTGTTAAAGAGTTTATGAATTCACAAAAGAATTTTAATGCTTTGCTTGAAGAGAAATTACTTAAAGTTGATGATTTGGCTGGGAACGTTGATAGAATTTCTCTTGAGGTTGATTCTTTAAAGCTTAGATCTATTCCTCCTCAGCATGATATCAATGAGTCTCTCAAAGCCATGAGAATTTCCATTGATGAGTGCAAGGAAAGAACCGCTAGGATGCGTGCTTCCAAAGATGCCTTTATTAAAGCGTGTTCTTCCAATTCCTATGAAAATCAAGATGAAGATCTAAAAGTTATTGATGTGTCTCCTATCAAATCTTTGTTTTGCAATATGAATCTTGATGAAACTGAATATGATCTCCCTTTACCTAGAAGGCGTTCTAAAAATTCGGAGTATTTAGATCTTTATGATGAAATTGATGAAAGTGGGATTGAAAGAAATAAAAATCTAGATGTTGCTAAACCCACTATATTGGATTTCAAGGAATTTAATTATGAAAGTTGCTCTTTAATTGATTGTATTTCCTTGTTGCAATCCGTGCTAAATTCTCCACATTCTTATAGTCAAAAGAAAGCCTTCACCGAACATATTGTTGATGCCTTGATGCAATCTTATGAAGAAAAACTTGAGTTGAAAGTTTCTATCCCTAGAAAACTCTATGATGAGTTGAAACCAACTATTAAAATTAAAATTAATGATCATGAGTTTTATGCTTTGTGTGATTTGGGTGGTAGTGTCTCCACTATCCCCAAAACTTTGTGTGATTTGCTAGATTTCTGCGATTTTGATGATTGCTCTCTAAACTTGCATCTTGCGGATTCTACTATTAAGAAACCTATGGGAAGAATTAATGATGTTCTTATTGTTTCAAATAGGAATAATGTGCCCGTAGATTTCATTGTTCTTGATATAGATTGCAATCCTTCTTTCCCTATTATTCTTGGTAGACCTTTCCTTAGAACGGTTGGTGCGATTATTGATATATAGGAAGGGAATATTAGATTTCAATTTCCAGTAAAAAAATGCATGGAACACTTTCCAAGAAAGAAAATAAAATTGCCATATGAAACTATCATGAGATCCACTTATGGATTGCCTACCAAAGATGGCAATACCTAGATCTATCCTCGCTTTTATGCCTAGCTAGGGACGTTAAACGATAGCGCTTGTTGGGAGGCAACCCAATTTTATTTTTATTACTTGCTTTTTTGCTCCTGTTTAGTAATAAATAAATTATTTAGCCTATTTTTTGGTTATGTTTTTTGTGTTTAATTAGTGTTTGTGCCAAGTAGAACCGTTGGGAAGACTTGGGGAAAGTATTGTTGAACTTGCTGCAAAAAACAGAAACTTTAGCGCTCACGAGAACTGCTGTCATTTTTATTTGAGGAGTGATATTTAGTTAATTATTTTTGAAGATGATTAATAGATAAATTCCTCACGTCCAGAAATTTATTTTAGAATTTTTGGGGTTCCAGAAGTTTGCGTTAGTTACAGATTACTGCAGACTGTTCTGTTTTTGACAGATTCTGTTTTTCGTGTGTTGTTTGCTTATTTTGATGCATCTATGGTTAGTAAAATAGTTTATAATCCATAGAGAAGTTGGAATACAGTAGGTTTAACACAAATATAAATAAAGAATGAGTTCATTACAGTACCTTGAAGTGGTCGTTTGTTTTCTTTCTCTAACGGAGCTCACGAGATTTCTATTGAGTTTTGTGTTGTGAAGTTTTCAAGTTTTGGGTGAATTCTTTTGATGGATTATGGAACAAGGAGTGTCAAGAGCCTAAGCTTGGGGATTCCCATGGCACCCCAAAGATAATCCAAGGACACCCAAAATTCAAAGCTTGGGGATGCCCCGGAAGGCATCCCCTCTTTCGTCCACTTCCATCGGTAATTTACTTGGAGCTATATTTTTATTCACCAACATGATATGTGTTTTGCTTGGAGCGTCTTGTATTATTTGTGTCTTAGATTGTTAGTGTGCCACAATCATCCTTGCTGTACACACCTTTTGAGGGAGCCATTCATGAATTAGAATTTGATAGAATACTCTATGTGCTTCACTTATATCTTTTTGAGCTAAGTAGTTTTGCTCTATGTGCTTCACTTATATCTTTTGAACGCTATAATTTTGCTCTATGTGCTTCACTTAGATATTTTAGAGCACGGTTGTGGATTTGTTTTAAAGAAGCTATTGATCTCTCATGCTTCACTTAAATTATTTTGAGAGTCTCTTAGTAGCATGGTAATTTGCTTAATAATAACATGCTTGGTATTCAAGATTTGTGAAACTTTCTTTTGAGTGTGTTGAATACTAAGAAAAGATTGAAGCATGATAATTGTTTTGAGGTATGGAGGTGATAATATTAGAGTCATGCTAGTTGAGTAGTTGTGAATTTAAAGAATACTTGTGTTAAAGTTTGTGAATCCCGTTGCATGCACGTATAGTGAACCGTTATGTGATGAAGTCGGAGCATGATTTATTTATTGATTGTCTTCCTTATGAGTGGCGGTCAGGGACGATTGATGGTCTTTTCCTACCAATCTATCCCCCTAGGAGCATGCGCGTAATACTTTGCTTTGATAACTTCTAGATTTTTGCAATAAGTATATGAGTTCTTTATGACTAATGTTGAGTCCATGGATTATATGCACTTTTTCCTATCCTTCCACCATTGCTAGCTTCTCTAATACCGCACACTTTTTGCCGGTATCATACACCCACCATATACCTCCTCAAAACAGCCACCATACCTACCTATCATGGCATTTCCATAGCCATTCCAAGATATATTGCCATGCAACTTTCCACTGTTCTGTTTATGGCACGCTCCATCATTGTCGAATTACTAGCATGATCATGTAGTTGACATCGTATTTGTGGGAAAGCCACCATTCATAATTCTTTCATACATGTCACTCTTGATTCATTGCATATCCCGGTACACCGCCGGAGGCATTCATATAGAGTCATATTTTGTTCTAAGTATCGAGTTGTAATTGTTGAGTTGTAAGAAAAATAAAAGTGTGATGATCATCATTTTTAGAGCATTGTCCCAAGTGAGGAAATAATGATGGAGACTATGATTCCCCCACAAGTCGGGATGAGACTCCGGACGAAAAAGAAAAGAAAAGAGGCCATAAAGAAAAGGCCCAAATAAAAAAATGAGAGAAAAAGAGAGAAGGGACAATGTTACTATCATTTTACCACACTTGTGCTTCAAAGTAGCACCATGATCTTCATGATAGAGAGTGTCTAGTTATGTCACTTTCATATACTAGTGGGAATTTTTCATTATAAAACTTGGCTTGTATATTCCAATGATGGGCTTCCTCAAAATGCCCTAGGTCTTCGTGAGCAAGCGAGTTGGATGCACACCCACTTAGTTTCTTTTGATGAGCTTTCATATACTTATAGCTCTAGTGCATCTGTTGCATGGCAATCCCTACTCACTCACATTGATATCTATTGATGGGCATCTCCATAGCCCGTTGATACGCCTAGTTGATGTGAGACTATCCTCCCCTCTTTTTGTCTTCTCCACAACCACCATTCTATCCCATATATAGTGCTATATCCATGGCTCACGCTCATGTATTGCGTGAAGATTGAAAAAGTTAGAGTATGAAACAATTGCTTGGCTTGTCATAGGGGTTGTGCATGATTTAAATACTTTGTGTGGTGAAGATAGAGCATAGCCAGACTATATGATTTTGTAGGGATAACTTTCTTTGGCCATGTTATTTTCAGAAGACATAATTGCTTTGTTAGTATGCTTGAAGTATTATTATTTTTATGTCAATATGAACTTTTGTCTTGAAGCTTTCGAATCTGAATATTCATATCACAATTAAGAAGATTTGCATTGAAATTATGCCAAGTAGCACTCCGCATCAAAATTCTCTTTTTATCATTTACCTACTCGAGGACGAGCAGGAATTAAGCTTGGGGATGCCTGATACGTCTCCAACGTATCTATAATTTTTGATTGCTCCATGCTATATTATCTACTATTTTGGACTGTATTGGGCTTTATTTTCCACTTTTATATTATTTTTGGGACTAACCTATTAACCAGAGGCCTAGCCCAGAATTGCTGTTTTTTTGCCTATTTCAGTGTTTCGAAGAAACGGAATATCAAACGGAGTCCAAACGGAATAAACCTTTCTGGAACGTGATTTTCTTCCCGAATATGACCCAGGAGACTTGGACCCTATGCCAAGGAATCTTCGAGGTAGGCACGAGGTAGGGGGCACGCCCTATACCCCCAGGCACGCCCCCACCCTCGTGGGCCCACCGAAGCTCCACCGACGTACTTCTTCCTCCTATATATACCTACGTACCCCCAAACGAACGGGGACAGAGCCAAAAACCTAATTCCACCGCCGCAACTTTCTGTATCCACGAGATCCCATCTTGGGGCCTGTTCCGGAGCTCCGCCGGAGAGGGCCGTCATCACGGAGGGCTTCTACATCATCATAGCCTCTCCAATGAAGTGTGAGTAGTTTACCTCAGACCTTCGGGTCCATAGTTATTAGCTAGATGGCTTATTATCTCTTTTTGGATCTCAATACAAAGTTCTCCCCCTCTCTTGTGGAGATCTATTCGATGTAATCTTCTTCTTTTTGCGGTGTGTTTGTTGAGACCGATGAATTGTGGGTTTATGATCAAGTCTATCTATGAATAATATATGAATCTTCTCTGAATTCTTTTATGTATGATTGGTTATCTTTGCAAGTCTCTTCGAATTATCAGTTTGGTTTGGCCTACTAGATAGGTTTTTCTTGCCATGGGAGAAGTGCTTAGCTTTGGGTTCGATCTTGCGGCGTCCTTTCCCAGTGATAGAAGGGGCAGCAAGGCACGTATTGCATCGTTGCCATCGAGGATAACAAGATGGGGTTTATTTCATATTGCATGAATTTATCTCTCTACATCATGTCATCTTGCTCAAGGCATTACTCTGTTTTTAACTTAATACTCTAGATGCATGCTGGATAGCGGTCGATGAGTGGAGTAATAGTAGTAGATGCAGAATCGTTTCGGTCTACTTGTCACGGACGTGATGCCTATATACATGATCATGCCTAGATATTCTCATAACTATGCTCAATTCTGTCAATTGCTCAACAGTAATTTGCTCACCCACCGTAGAATATTTATGCTCTTGAGAGAAGCCACTAGTGAAACCTATGGCCCCCGGGTCTATTCTCATCATATCAATCTCCATCACTTTAATTTTGCTTTGCTTTTTTACTTTGCCTTTTACTTTTCACTTTGCATCTCTATACCAAAAATACCAAAAATATTATATCTATTAGATATCACTCTCATAAGTGACCGTGAAGGGATTGACAACCCCTAATCGCGTTGGTTGTGAGTAGCTATCGTTTTGTGCAGGTACAAGGGACTTAAGTGTGGCCTCCTAGTGGATTGATACCTTGGTTCTCAAAAACTGAGGGAAATACTTACGCTACTCTACTGCATCATCCTTTCCTCTTTGGGGAAATCCAACGCAAGCTCAAGAGGTTGCAACAGCCAGGTCCTACACCCGGCAAGATTACCATTGTACCCCTGGGGGGTAGGCCTATATAAACCCCCCAGGGCACCCATGCAAAGGGTTCCCAACCTGTTAGACCTAGACACCCATAGAGGGGGTGGAGAGCCAGCCCTGCTTTCTTCTACCTCTAGCATACAGCTCGAGGAGCACCATTGTACTTGCTAGCGCCTTAGTGATCATGCGGAGACCCCACAGAGAAGGACTAGGGGTGTTATCTCCTAGGAGAGCCCCGAACCTGGGTAAGATTCGTCGGCGTGCATGTCTTCGCCTCATCCCTTTTCCTGGCACCGGCGATGTCCTACTAGCCCCCATCATGATTAGCCATCCTTTGGGACATGTCGCACCAAGCCCCCGACATTTGGCGCCCACCGTGGGGCTAGGTGCACCGTCGTTCGGAGATTTGTTCTGGACGGGAACCCTCTTCCTCCCTGCTGAGCGCAGCCAGCCAGGCACGCCGGATGGCGGTTGCGCCGACGCGTTGCATGGCGCGGAGGTTGCCTGCGCGGCGAGCTGCCTCACCGACCTTGTTGGCGAGATCCGCCTCTCTGACGAGCCTGCATCCGACGCAGGCAGCAACGGCCCCGAGAGCCACCTCATAAGCTTCCTTGACCAGCTCCACGTTGCTGACGAGCCGGCCGTCGACTTGGAGTCGGTTGGCTCCACCGACCTGATGCTCGTCGACTCTGACACGGTGTCACTCGACGCGTTCCCTACCAACGTGGTGATCATTGATGATCCCCTCCCCCGCGCCGACAGCGGCAGCAGCACCATCACAGAGGTGCTCATGATCAGCCACGATGGAGTTATCGGTGATGGTGCCCGAGACCCGCTGCAGGCAATGCTGTAAGACCTGTCTGCACCCATCGCAGAAGACGCCGCCGACTAGATGCTGGAAGCCCGCCGCGTCCAGCTTGTCGAGAGCGCCAAGAAGCTAGCCAGCATGAGACGCCTTTCGGAGGCTTATCAGCACGAGATGGACCGTGCCGTTGGCGGCACGCCGGCCCCTAGCGGGCCCAGCCGCATCGATTCAGTCCGGCAGCACGGCGTGGCCATTGCCAGCATGTTCGGGGCTGATCGCCCCATCTACGCCACGCCTATGGAGAATATAAGAGCTGCCCAAGCGACAGCGGATGAGCCAGACAACCTTGAGGGAAACGAGCGTCGCCACATGACGGAGCGCGTCCAGCGACTCATCGATGCGGCTGCCGAGCAGCAAGAAGCCGGCTGCCGCGTCGGAGACCTCAACCGGTGGAACGATGACCCGCCTCCCCGCCAGGAGCATGGCGCGACGTCCCGGACGCCGACTGATGGCAACCACGGACGACGAGACAAGGAGTCAGCTGCCAGCCGCAGCCGGACGCACATCACCATCGAGCGCGACCAAGACGGCCGCCCTCGTGCGGTGGAATGACCAGGCGGCCACCAGCCTCCCCAACGCAGAGAAAAGCGCGTGTCTCCGCCGCCTGTCGATCATCCGAGTCTTGGAGGCCGGCTTGGCCCCCAAGAAGGAATAGGAGAGAATGATGCTCGCCACCAGATCGATCGTCTCAACCGATCCCTGGTGCTAGAAGAAGAAGATGCGTTGGGCTCGCCTTGCTTCGGCCCCCGCATTAGAGTTGAGCCCTTCGCCAAAGGGTTCACGCTCCCAAGAGATACGCCCAAGTACACCTGATCCATGAAGCCGGAAGACTGGCTGGTCGACTACTCCACAGGCGTCAGCATTGCAAACGGCAACAAGAGTGTTGCCGTGAAGTACGTTCCACTCATGCTCCAGGGCACCGCCCGGACATGGTTGAACAGCCTGAAGCCCCGCAGCATCAATAGCTGGGTTGATTTCACTGAGGCCTTCGTCCGCAACTTCACCAGCACGTACAAGCGGCCGCCCAAGCCTCGTCAGTTCTCCTTGTGCATCCAAGGCCCCAACGAATCGACTCGCGACTACCTCACGCATTAGGCCGAGCTGCGCAACTCTTGCGAGGGCGTGCACAAGGTGCAGGCCATCGAGTACTTCACGGCGGGTGCAGAGAAGGCACTTTTCTCAAACACCGGCTCCTCTGTGGCGAGCCGACGACCCTCGACGAGCTGCTAATGATAGCGGACAAGTATGCCACGGCCGATTCCTCCATGAAGACGGAGATTCAGGTTGATGCATCTGGCAAGGTGTCTCCTCAGGCTCCTCGGGCCCCGTCTGGCGATACCAGTCGGCGCCAGCAGCAAAGCGACAACAAGCGAAAAGCCCCAATGTCGGCTTCCACCAGCCGGCAGGTGGCTGCAGTCGAAGACCGGCAGCCGGAAGGGCAGCCTCTTCCCAAGCGCTAGAAGGGCGGCAAGCCCAACTGGTTACCCGCCTTCTCCTATGAGCAGACTCTTGATTCTCCCTGCAAGTTCCAAAATGGCGCGAAGCCATCCAACCACACCACCCGGAAGTGTCATTGGCTCACATGAATCTCCACAGGCGAAGGGCTGCAACCACTGCCGCCTTCTGGCCAGCCGCCTCCGCCTCCTCAGCAGCCGACGGCCCATCCAACAGTCGATGCCGTTCAAGATCAATTCCCTGAAGAACATGAAGCATATGTTGTTTTCACCAGTGCGGCCGATGACAGGTGTAGCCGGTGCCGACAGTCTTGTGAGGTGAATGTCGTGGCCATTGAAGCTCCAGAGTTCATGCACTGGTCAGAGAGGCCAATCAGTTGGAGCCGGGCTGATCACCCGGAACTAATACAATCCCCAGGCTCTTACGCTTTGGTGTTGGAGGCCACCTTTGCCATGGAGAGGCGAGTTACTTGTTTCTCCCGAATCTTGATAGATGGCGGCAGCAGCATCAACATCCTGTACCGTGATACTATGGAGAAGTTGAAGATCAAACCCAAGCATCTACTGCCCAGCCGGACTGTCTTCCACGGCATAGTTCCTGGCCTTTCCCACTCACCAATCAGCAAGATCCAGATAGATGTGCTCTTTGGGGATAAAGACCATTTTCGCCGAGAGCCCATCTGGTTTGAGGTGGTCGACCTGGAAAGCCTGTACCACGCACTGCTTGGCCGACCTGCTTTAGCCAAGTTCATGGCGGTGCCACATTATGCCTACCTCAAGATGAAGATGCTGAGTGCCAAGGGAGTCATTACCATCTCCAAAGATTATCATAAGTCGTCTGATTGTGCGGCCGCCAGCAGCCAGCTGGCCGAGTCCCTTGTGATCGCTGCTGAGAAGCAGCTCCTTGACCGGGTTGTGGCCATGGCCGACAAGCGGCCGGACATGTCTCATGATCCCAAGGAGGCGGAAGCTGAAGTATCCTTCAAGCCGGCCAAGGAGACAAAGAAGATACCGTTGGACCCAGAGCACTCGGAGAGGTACACTGTCATAGGCGCAAACCTTGACAGCAAATAGGGAAGCGAGCTCGTCGATTTCCTTCGTGAGAATCAGGACATCTTCGCATGGTCTCCCAAAGACATGTCGGGTGTTCCCATGGATTTCGCCGAGCACACGCTACACGTCAGAGAAGAGGCCAAGCCATTCAAGCAACCCCTTCGCCGGCTGTCAGAGGACAAGAGAAGAATCGTTGGGGAAGAGATCGCCCGTCTGTTGGCAGACGGCTTCATCATGGAAGTTTTCTTCCCAGAATGGCTTGCCAACCCAGTCCTTGTACTGAAGAAGAATAACAAATGGCGCATGTGCATTGACTACAAAAGCCTCAACAAGGCCTGCCCAAAGGATCTGTTTGCTCTTCCGCAGATAGACCAAGTGATAGACTCCATAGCCAGATGCGAGCTGTTGAGTTTTTTGGATGCCTACTCAAGATGTCACTAGATCAAGTTGAACCCGACAGACCGTCTGAAGACCGCATTCATCACATCATTTGGAGCCTTCTGCTACCTGACTATGACATTCGGCCTAAGGAATGCCGGTGCCACTTTTCAGCGTTGCATGCAGAACTGCCTCCTCAAGCAACTCGGCAGAAATGCCGACGTCTACATAGATGATATCATGGTGAAGACGGAGAAGCGCAACACACTCCTTAAAGATCTCAAGGAAACCTTTGAAAATCTGCGCCGATTTCAAATCAAGCTCAACCTGGAAAATTGCGTGTTTGGAGTACCAGCCGGCCAGCTCCTTGGCTTCCTAGTCTCAGAACGCGGAATTGAGTGCAACCCTGTGAAGATCAAGGCCATCGAGAGGATAGAGAAGCCCACCCGACTGCGAGACGTCCAGAAATTCACCGGCTGCTTGGCGTCCATCAGCCGGTTCATCAGTCGGCTGGGCGAGAAAGCTCTCCCCCTGTACTAGCTCATGAAGAATACCACTCATTTCGAGTGGAACGACCAGGTGGATGATGCTTTTCTCCAGCTGAAGAAGATGTTGACCACGCCGCCTGTCCTAGTGGCTCCGACTGCTAAAGAACCCATGTACCTTTACATCGCCGCCACCAGCTGGGTGGTCAGCATAGTCATAGTAATGGAGCGCAAGGAAGACGGCAAGGCATTACCAGTCCAGAGGCCGGTGTATTACCTAAGTGAAGTGTTGTCCTCCTCCAAGCAAAACTACCCCCACTATCAGAAGATGTGCTACGATGTGCATTTCGCCGCCAAGAAGCTGAAGCCATACTTTTAGGAGCACCCAATCACTATTGTCTGCACCGCCCCACTCGTTGAGATCATTGGCAAAAGAGATGCTTCTGGCTGAGTGGCCAAATGGGCCATCGAGTTGGCCCCCTACACCATCTACTACCAGCCTCGCACCGCCATCAAGTCCTAAGCACTGGCCGATTTCCTCGTCGACTAGGCGAGACCCAGTACCTGCCGCCAGCGTCAGACTCCACCCATTGGCGAATGCATTTTGATGGTTCAAAGATGCGCACTGGTTTGGGAGCCGGCATCATCCTCACCTCTCCCAAAGGTGACAAGCTCAAGTATATATTGCAAATCCATTTTTCCGCCTCCAACAATGTGGCCGAGTATGAAGCACTAATACATGGCCTCCGGTTGGCCAAGGAAATCGGCATCCGCCAGATCCTATGCTACGGCGACTCCGACTTGGTAGTCCAAGGATGAAAATATGGCAAGCTACCGTTTTTTTCGTCCAACAACTCAGTGGATACTTCGAGGGGTGCGAGTTCCTTCATGTGCCAAGAGCCGATAATGAGCAAGCAGATGCCTTGGCACGAATCGGCTCCACCCAGCAAGCAATACCAGCTGGTGTCTCCCTTCAGCACCTCCTCAAGCCATCGATCAAGCCCTCTCCGGAGTCCGAGTCCATCTTTGTGGCGGCTCCTCCCGAGGACGACGAATCCGACTCTAGGGCCGCGGCAGCCGGCTCGCGGACCTCGGCAGTTGGCGCGGGTACTTTGACAGTCGCACCCGGCCTGGAAACTTCACAACCTAGCCCGGGGACTACAACAGTCGGCCCGGCGACCTCAGCAAGCGGCTCGGGGACTGCGGTAGTCACACCCGGACCGGGACTTCAGGACCCGGCCCGGGGGCTGCGGCAGTCGGCCCGGGGACTTCATCGACATAGCAAGCGACAGCCGACTCCAACCCGCCGCCTCCCAGCCCAACTGCCCTCGTGCAAGTTGCAGTTCTGGCAGTCGAAGAAATAGTAGCACCTTCATGGGCGCATCCCATCCTCAACTTTCTAGTGAACAAAGAGCTTCCGACTGATGAGATCACAGCCTGACAGGTGCAACGTAGGGCAGCAGCATACACCATTGTCAACAAAGAACTTGTGAGGCACAGTGTCACTGGTGTGTACCAGCACTGCGTGGAACTGGAGAAAGGCCAACCAATCCTCAAAGACATCCACCAAGGCGAGTGCGGCCACCATGCGGCTTCCAGATCACTCGTGGCCAAAGCTTTCCGCCACGGTTTCTTCTGGCCGACTTCCTTGGAGGATGCCAAGGATCTAGTCAAGCATTGCAAGGGGTGTCAGAAGTTCAGCTCGCAGCAACATCTGCCGGCTTTTGCATTCAAGACCATTCCCTTGGCATGGTGAAAGTGCAACTATCCCTAGGTGGTTTTGGTAATTCCTAACAACATATAGCTCATTGAGCTAACATTATTCCAGGATTAATATTTCAGGAAAAGCTCAATGAATGGCATGGCACGGATGAGGAAAGTGGACCCCTCAAAATACTAAGGACAAAAAGATTGGCTCAAGATCAAAGCTCAAGACTCTACATTTTATATTTTAGTGATCCAAGATCACATTGAGTCTATAGGAAAAGCCAATACTATCAAGGAGGGATGAGGTGTTGCTTGATGAGGTTCTTGCTTCATAGTGCTTAGTGATATGCTCCAAAACCCTCAACTACCTTCCCACATCCACATATGACCTAAACCAAAAGTCAAACTCAGCCCCACCGATTCTTTCTATCCGGCGCCACCGAGTTCAGATGTCATAGTCATTGCCACAAACCCTAGGCAAATCGGTCTCACCGATAGGGATCTCGGTCACACCGAGATGGGATTGTAATCTATCTGTTTCCCTTTGTAACGTTTCGTTCCTACTGAGATGAGCGATCGGTCCCACCAAGATTGCAATGTAAACTCTCTGTTTCCCTTTTGTAAAATTTTGGTCCCACCGAAATGAGCAAATTGGTCCCACCGAGTTTACCTGACCAACTCTCCGGTGAGCTTATTACCAAAATCGGTCCCACCGAGTTTGTGTAATTGGTCACACCGAGATTAGGTTATGCCCCAACCCTAACCATATCGGTCCTACCGAGTTGCATCTCAGTCCCACGAAAATCCTAACGGTCACTTGGTTTGCTAAATCAGTCTGACCGAGTTTCTCAATTCGGTCTCACCGAGATTGGTAAATTGTGTGTAACGGTTAGTTTTTGTGTGGAGGCTATATATACCCCTCCACCCACTCTTCATCCATGGAGAGAGCCATCAGAACATACCTACACTTCCAATACACATTTTCTGAGAGAGAACCACCTACTCATGTGTTGAGGCCAAGATATTCCATTCCCATCATATGAATCTTGATCTCTAGCCTTCCCCAAGTTGATTTCCACACAAATCCTCTTTCCACCAAATCCATATCCTGTGAGAGAGAGTTGAGTGTTGGGGAGACTATCATTTGAAGCACAAGAGCAAGGAGTTCATCATCAACACACCATTTGTTACTTCTTGGAGAGTGGTGTCTCCTAGATAGGCTAGGTGTCACTTGGGAGCCTCCGACAAGATTGTGGAGTTGAAACAAGGAGTTTGTAAGGGCAAGGAGATCGCCTACTTGGTGAAGATCTACCGCTAGTGAGGCAAGTCCTTCGTGGGCGATGGCCATGATGGGATAGACAAGGTTGCTTATTCGTGGAACCTTCGTGGGTGGAGCCCTCCGTGGACTCGCGCAACCGTTACCCTCCGTTGGTTGAAGTCTCCATCAACGTGGATGTATGGTAGCACCACCTATCGGAACCACGACAAAAACATCCGTGTCTCCAATTGCATCTGAATTCTCCAAACCCTTCCCTTTACATTCTTGCAAGTTGCATGCTTTACTTTCTGCTGGTCATAGACTCTTTGCATGCTTGCTTGAATTGTGTTAAGATTGCTTGACTTGTGCTAAGATAGCTAAAATCTGCCAAAGACTGAAATTGGGGAAAGGATAGATTTTTAATTGGTCAAGTAGTCTAATCACCCCCTCTAGACATACTTTCGATCCTACAAGTGGTATCAGAGCTTTGATCTCCATTTGCTTTGATTTCCATAGCTTTTGGTGGTCATAGCCTTGGTTTCACAACCTAGGAGAGTATGGCATCTAGCGAGGGAAATTATCACCATAGAGGTCCTTACTTTGATGGTACTAATTTTGCTAGTTGGAAGCATAAGATGAAAATGCATATTCTTGGACATAACCCCGCCGTTTGGGCTATTGTGTGTGTTGGCTTGCAAGGTGAATTCTTTGATGGGAGAGAACCGAATCGTGAAGCCACCGCGGAAGAGTTGAAAATGCTGCAATACAACGCTCAAGCTTGTGATATCCTCTTCAACGGATTGTGCCCTGAAGAATTCAACAAAATCAGCCGTCTTGAGAATGCAAAGGAAATTTGGGATACTTTGATTGACATGCATGAAGGTACTGACTCTGTCAAGGAATCCAAGTTGGATGTGCTTCAAAGTCAACTTGACAAGTTCAAAATGAAGGATGGTGAAGGTGTCGCTGAAATGTACTCTAGGCTTGCTCTTATCACAAATGAGATTGCTGCCTTAGGAAGTGAAGAGATGACCGATAGATTCATCATCAAGAAGATCCTAAGAGCCTTCGATGGAAATTATGATACCATGTGCACATTGATTCAAATGATGCCCAATTACAAAGATCTCAAGCCAACGGAAGTCATTGGAAGAATTGTTGCTCATGAGATGTCACTCAAGGATAAGGATGAACTTCACAACAAATCAAGTGGTTCTTACAAAGCCTCATGCGAGGCCCCACATCATCAAGTGAGAAACAAACCTTCAATGAAGAATTGAGCTTAATGGTGAAGAACTTCAACAAATTCTACAAGAGTAGAAGCAAAGAGAGAAGCTCCAGGTCAAGGTCCTACAATGACAAAAGATCTTCTAGTCGAGAGCGAAACTGCTACAATTGTGGAAGGCCCAGACACTATTCCAATGAGTGTACGACACCCCACAAAAGAAGAGAAGATTCTCCAAAAAGAAGTAGTAGAAGAGAAGAATCACCACCTAGAGAAAGAAGGAGTAGAGATGATCGTTATGAACGAAGACCCTCATGGAGAAGCAAGGATTCGGAAAGAAAGGACAAGTCATCAAGGAGCTACACAAAACGAAGACATCAAGCTCATGTTGGTGAATGGGTATCTGGCTCCAACTCTGACAATCTCTCCGAGAGAAGCTATCACTCCGACTCCGAATATACTCAAGATGAAGGTGTTGCTGGTCTAGCACTTGTGTCAACCAACTCCTACGACATATTTGATTCACCAAATGAAGGAATTGGAAGATGCTTCATGGCCAAAGGTCTAAAGGTATCACACCCCGAGTATGTTGATTTCAATAGTGATGAAGATGACTTGTTAGGTGATGATGATTTACTTGTTGACAACTCTAGTGATGAATACTATGATGAGACGTCAATTAATCATGCTAATAAAGATGAAACAAATGACAATGATAAGGAGAAGATTGAGTCTCTAACTAAAGAACTAAACACTCTTAAGTTAGCTCATGAAACTATCTTAGGAGATCA
The DNA here is from genome assembly GCF_003073215.2 of Triticum urartu. NCBI lineage: Eukaryota > Viridiplantae > Streptophyta > Magnoliopsida > Poales > Poaceae > Triticum > Triticum urartu. Next base: position 101,186,186 of record NC_053027.1, read on the forward strand.
TCGAGAACTTTTAAGGACTCGTGAGAAATTGCGTTTTGAAAAGCTCAACCTTGAGCAAGAGCATGAGTTCTTGAAGGCAATCAATAATGATCTTCGCAAGAAAAGTTCTTCTTACATTGCCAAGCGTTTACTCTTATCCACTTACATGCCTCAAGTCAAGTCTAGTAACAAGAACAAGAAAGATTCTTCCTCTAGTAGTAACAATAATCATGCTAAATCCAATGTTGTTGCTTCTAGTAGTTCTCTTGATTCCACTAATGATTCTCTTAGCCAAGTTACACTTGAGCAAGAAAATAGCTTATTGAAGGGAATTATAGATAAAGGTGTTTACAAGAGCCTTGTTGGGAGTAAGCAATTCGAGGAAATTGTACGCAAGCAAGGAAGGCATCGGAAGAATCAAGGTGTTGGTTTTGGACGAAAGTTCAATGCCAATGGAGTTGAGTGGGAAGAAGATCAATACCCCAAGACGAAGTTTGTTCCTCAACAAGAGAAGTATGATCCTACTTCTTTCAAAGGGACACAAGCTCAAGATGATCTTCCACCACAAGACCAGAAGCAAAAAGGCAAGGACAAGATTCAATAGGAAATTGATGCATTTGAAGAAGCTCCTAAGGCCTTGGTCAAGTGGGATCCCAAGACTACACAAAGTTCCACTTCATCAAGTACAACTACAACTCCGAGGATTCCCATCAAGATGGTGTGGATCCCGAAGAAGAAGAACTAGAGAGTTCTTGAGGGTGACTCCGCCAACATACTTCACTCTTATAATTTTGGCAAGAAGAGTGCAATCAACTTCCACATCTTGCACTAGCTCAAGGAGTCACAAACCCTCTTGTTGGTAAGACAAGGGACAAGGTAACCTAAAGCTTTCATAGACATCATCTTGTGTGTGCATCACTCTATGCCTATGGATATCCTTGTTTGTTCCTTCTGGGACTAACCCGTGTAGGTATTGAAAGTGCAACTCACTCCAAAGGATAGCTCCAAATGATCTACATCAACATTGAGCGTCCACATCTTCAACATCTACATGAAGTCATCATCGACAAAACCCAAGGTTAGTTCATCCCTCTTAAGGGGGGATCTCACATCTAGGGGGAGCTTTACTCTAAGAATTGAGCTAAAGCAACTCTAATGGTGTGAAAACAACAACGCTTTATGTAAAAGTGGTAACCCCACTTGTGCTTAAACGATGAGTATGACCTATGATCAAATGTTCTCATTTGACTCCTAAGTCAATATACTCATATATAGATGACCTAGTCATCGCCAATTTCTTGATAGATGCTAGAATTGGTTGTGCATGCTTTGCCACATATTTCAATTGCCATTTTATTGTGTGAGCATGTTGGTTGCATAATTTACTCATTCAAGGACATCCACTCATTGTTTTGATTGATTGGTTTCTTTTTTCTCTTGCCAAGTGGATGGACAAGAATGCCTAAGAACCTTCTCTAGCTATCTATGCTTTTCTCGTCTCAAACTCTATTCATGCTACATCACAAAATTTGATCAAGTCAGATTCGGACCACTCTGTGTGAGGAGCACTCGGAGTCCCCGACTCATCATAGACTTAAACTTCCAAAACTTCTTTGTGTGTTTCGGTCTGACCGATTCATCCATTTCGGTCATACTGAGATCACTAAGTCGATCTAGGTTTTCAATCTCGGTGCAACTGATTTGAACTTTTCGGTCACACCGAGTTGCAGCAACTGCTTACAGTTATGCATCTCGGTGCCACTGAGTTGTTCCACTCAGTCACACCGATAGGGTCGGGCTATATATACCCACGGGAAATTTTTTGGAAATTTTCTCTGAACTCTTTCGCCCGCGCTTAGCCCGCTCTGCCTCCAGGGTCTCCGGATCGTCCTCCTCGTCACCAGTTGCCTCCTGCCGCTAGTCTCCGCCGCCGTCAACGGGAATCATCCCTGCCGTTGCCGCCGTAGCGAGTTCATCGCTGAACTAGGGTATGAACTTGATTACTGTGCTATCCTTATCTGATTCCTAGCACATTGTGTTTGCCATGAATCTTGCCACGATTGAAACTATCTTATCCAGTCAAAACACTCTGTAGATTAGAGATGATTTGAAAATTTAGGGTTAGTTTTCCGCTGAAACCATCTCGGACCAACCAAGTTGTGGAACTCGGTACCACCGATTCGGCTCAGGCCATTGCACATGTGATTCTCGGTCTAACCGACAATTGAAAATCGGTGTGACCGAGTTCAGGACTTTGTGAAACCCTAACAGTCTCGGTGCCACCGAACTGTGACATGGTCTAACCGAGTTCACTAGTTTAGGTTCCAACAGCTGCTTCGGTATCACCGAGTTTACAAATCGATTGATCCAAAATGCTTTTTTGAGGAAAACTAAAACTAAGTTTTTGATGCATTCTTTTGCAAAAAACCTCTGTATTTTGTGATGCCCATCCACTCTACCTCATCTATAATCTATTCATAGGATGAGCTGTCAGAGATTGCATTATGTTTGATCAAAGTGAGAGTTAGAACAAGTCAGAGGAGCAGGTGCACATGAGTGAGGGCACTAGTCCCTCTAGCAGCTCAGATGATGGAAGCAGGAGCACACCCGGCAACTTGCCAAAAGCTGCCACCAGGGCCAGAAAGAAGAAAACTTCTGATTATGAGGATGAACCATCTTCTGTGCACGTTCAAGCAAAGAGGGAGAAGGCAAAGGCTGAGAAAGCTGGAAAGATGCCAACCATGGAAGAGGCATCTCAATATCTTCTGAAGAGCACGCAAGATCAGCTTGGCTACTTGATTGCATCCACTCTAAGGATTGAGAAAGGGCTGGCCACCCTGACTCAAAACCAGGAGAGCTTGGAAAGGATCGTGGAGCAGAAGTTCTATGACATGGATGTGAAGGTAACTGAGATCCAGTCTGTTGTGGAGCAACTTCAAGATGATATGCAGGAGAGGAAGGGCAAGTCTACCACTGATGCTTTTGCTAGAGTGCCTAGAGGACAAAGATCTGCTGCAGTGCCTGTTCCAGACACCAGAGCAACTTCATCTGCACCAGCTACAGCTTCAGTGCCACCAGCTCCAGCACCTACTCCACCAGCTCCATCCACATCGACTGAAGCCTTCGTTCTTGGAGTTATCCGGACACCACCACCTGAAGACCAAGCCTGAGAGACGATTTAATGCTATGCATTTTCGATGAACTTTTTGGTAACTTGTTGCCAAAGGGGGAGAAAAATGTATAGATCATAGGCTTCGAGAGAGAGCGTTGCTTTTTTATTCTCTCTTGCTTTGGTGGTTGAACTTTATTTGCTTGATCGAGATACTTTCTGTGTGTGTGATACTTGGATGATCATGTGTGTTTGATCATATGCCACATTAATGCTTGTTGGATGACATTATCATTTTATCCCTATATGATCATTCACTTTGCTTGGTGACATGGAAGAGTAACCCATGAGCCTAACTCTCTGTGCATTTGCAGTCCAAAGCAAATCATAAAATATGCACAAATTTAGGGGGAGCTCTTGCTTTTCACATACTTCTCAAAGCGACAATGTTTTTCACTCTTATTATCATTTGTCGAAGCTTTGATCTATATGTTGTCATCAATTACCAAAAAGGGGGAGATTGAAAGTGCAACTATCCCTAGGTGGTTTTGGTAATTCCTAACAACATATAGCTCATTGAGCTAACATTATTCCAAGATTAATATTTCAGGAAAAGCTCAATGAATGGCATGGCATGGATGAGGAAAGTGGACCCCTCAAAATACTAAGGACAAAAAGATTGGCTCAAGATCAAAGCTCAAGACTCTACATTTTATATTTTAGTGATCCAAGATCACATTGAGTCTATAGGAAAAGCCAATACTATCAAGGAGGGATGAGGTGAGGTTCTTGCGTCATAGTGCTTAGTGATATGCTCCAAAACCCTCAACTACCTTCCCACATCCACATATGACCTAAACCAAAAGTCAAACTCGGACCCACCAATTCTTTCTATCCGGCGCCACCGAGTTCAGATGTCATAGCCACTACCACAAACCCTAGGCAAATCGGTCTCACCGATAGGGATCTCGGTCACACCGAGATGGGATTGTAATCTCTCTGTTTCCCTTCGTAACGTTTCGGTCCTACTGAGATGAGTGATCGGTCCCACCGAGATTGCAATGTAAACTCTCTGTTTCCCTTTTGTAACATTTCGGTCCCACCGAAATGAGCAAATCGGTCCCACTGATTTTACCTGACCAACTCTCTGGTTAGCTTATTACCAAAATCGGTCCCACCGAGTTTGTGTAATTGGTCACACCGAGATTACGTTATGCCCCAACCCTAACCATATCGGTCCTACCGAGTTGCATCTCAGTCCCACCGAAAATCCTAACGGTCACTAGGTTCGCTAAATCGGTCCGACCAAGTTTCTCAATTCGGTCTCACCAAGATTGGTAAATTGTGTGTAACGGTTAGTTTTTGTGTGGAGGCTATATATACCCCTCCACCCACTGTTCATTCGTGGAGAGAGCCATCAGAACATACCTACACTTCCAATACACATTTTCTGAGAGAGAACCACCTACTCATGTGTTGAGGCCAAGATATTCCATTCCCACCATATGAATCTTGATCTCTAGCCTTCCCCAAGTTGCTTTCCACTCAAATCCTTTTTCCACCAAATCCATATCCTGTGGGAGAGAGTTGAGTGTTGGGGAGACTATCATTTGAAGCACAAGAGCAAGGAGTTCATCATCAACACACCATTTGTTACTTCTTGGAGAGTGGTGTGTCCTAGATAGGCTAGATGTCACTTGGGAGCCTCCGACAAGATTGTGGAGTTGAAACAAGGAGTTTGTAAGGGCAAGGAGATCGCCTACTTCAGGAAGATCTACCACTAGTGAGGCAAGTCCTTCATGGGTGATGGCCATGATGGGATAGACAAGGTTGCTTCTTCATGGACCCTTCGTGGATGGAGCCCTCCGTGGACTCGCGCAACCGTTACCCTCCGTGGGTTGAAGTCCCCATCAACGTGGATGTACGATAGCACCACCTATCGGAACCATGACAAAAACATCCGTGTCTCCAATTGCATTTGAATTCTCCAAACCCTTCCCTTTACATTCTTGCAAGTTGCATGCTTTACTTTCCGCTGCTCATAGTCTCTTTGCATGCTTGCTTGAATTGTGTTAAGATTGCTTGACTTGTGCTAAGATAGCTAAAATCTGCCAAAGACTAAAATTGGGAAAATGATAGATTTTTAATTGGTCAAGTAGTCTAATCACCCCCCCTTCTAGACATACTTTCGATCCTACACATGGCCTTTGCCGTTTGGGGCTTGGATATGGTGGGACCATTCAAGACAGCTGATAACCCACAAGTATAGGGGATCGCAACAATTTTCGAGGGTAGAGTATTCAACCCAAATTTATTGATTCGACACAAGGGGAGCCAAAGAATATTCTCAAGTATTAGCAGCTGAGTTGTCAATTCAACCACACCTGGAAACTTAATATCTGCAACAAAGTATTTAGTAGCAAAGTAATATGATAGTAGTGTTAACGGTAGCAAAAGTAATATTTTTGGTATTTTGTAGTGATGATAACAATAGCAACGGAAAAGTAAATAAGCAAAGAACAATATATGGAAAGCTCGTAGGCAATGGATCGGTGATAGAGAATTAAGCCGGATGTGGTTCATCATGTAACAGTCATAACCTAGGGTGACACAAAACTAGCTCCAATTCATCAATGTAATGTAGGCATGTATTCCAAATATAGTCATATGTGCTTATGGAAAAGAACTTGCATGCCATCTTTTTTTCCTACCCTCCCGTGGCAGCGGGGTCCTAGCGGAAACTAAGGGATATTAGGGCCTCCTTTTAATAGAGTACCGGACCAAAGCATTAACACATAGTGAATACATGAACTCCTCAAACTATGGTCATCACCGGAAGTGGTCCCGATTATTGTCACTTCGAGGTTGCCGGATAATAACACATAATAGGTGACTATAGACTTGCAAGATAGGATCAATAACTCACATATATTCATGAAAACATAATAGGTTCAGATCTGAAATCATGGCACTCGGGCCCTAGTGAAAAGCATTAAGCATAGAAAAGTCATAGCAACATCAATCTCAGAACATAGTTGATACTAGGGATCAAACCCTAACAAAACTAACTCGATTACATGATAAATCTCATCCAACCCATCACCGTCCAGCAAGCCTACAATGGAATTACTCACGCACGGCGGTGAGCATCATGAAATTGGTGATGGAGGATGGTTGATGATGACGATGGCGATGGATTCCCCTCTCCGGAGCCCCGAACGGACTCCAGATCAGCCCTCCCGAGAGAGTTTAGGGCTTGGTGGTGGCTCCATGTCGTAAAACGCGATGAATATTTCTCCTTGATTTTTGTTCTCTCCAAACACGAATATATAGAGTTGGAGTTGAGGTCGGAGGAGCTCCAGGGGCCCACGAGGTAGGGGGCGCGCCCAGGGGGCAGGCGCGCCCCCACCCTCGTGGCTAGGGTGTGGCCCCCTGGCCTTGATCTTTTGCCAGTATTTTTTATTATTTCCAAAAATACGCTCCGTGGAGTTTTAGGTCATTCTGAGAACTTCTGTTTCTGCACATAAATAACACCATGGCAATTCTGCTGAAAACAGCGTCAGTCCAGGTTAGTTCCATTCAAATCATGCAAGTTAGAGTCCAAAACAAGGGCAAAAGTGTTTGTAAAAGTAGATACGATGGAGACGTATCAACTCCCCAAGCTTAAACCTTTGCTTGTCCTGAAGCAATTCAGTTGACAAACTGAAAGTGATAAAGAAAAACTTTTACAAACTCTGTTTGCTCTTTGTAAATATGTAAGGCCAGCATTCAAGTTTTCAGCAAAGATTATAAACTAACCATATTCACAATAACTCTTAGGTCTCATGTTTACTCATATCAATGGCATAATCAACTAGCGAGCAATAATAATAAATCTCGGATGACATCACTTTCTCAAAACAATCATAATATGATATAACAAGATGGTATCTCGCTAGCCCTTTCTGAGACCGCAAAACATAAATGCAGAGCACCTTTAAAGATCAAGACTGACTAGACATTGTAATTCATGGTAAAAGAGATCCAGTCAAGTCATACTCAATGTAAACTAACAGTAATGAATGCAAATGAGAGTGGTGCTCTCCAACTGGTGCTTTTTAATAAGAGGATGATGACTCAACATGAAAGTAAATAGATAGGCCCTTCGCAGAGGGAAGCATGGATTTGTAGAGGTGCCAGAGCTCAGTTTTGAAATAGAGATGAATAATATTTTGAGCGGTATACTTCCATTGTCAACATAACAACCAAGAGATGGCGATATCTTCCATGCTACACAAATTATAGGCGGTTTCCAAATAGAATGGTAAAATTTATACTCCCCCTCCACCAACAACAATCAATCCATGGCTTGCTCGAAACAACGAGTGCCTCCAACTAACAAGAGTGCCAGGGGGAGTTTTGTTTGCAATTATTTTGATTTGATTTGCATAAAGCATGGGACTGGGCATCTCGGTGACCAACAATTTTCTTGTGAGTGAGGAGCGGAGTCCGCTCCCCTTGAGAATAACCCGCCTAACATGGAAGATACGGACAACCCTAGTTGATACATGAGCTATTCGAGCATACAAAACAGAATGTTTACTTGAAGGTTTAGAGTTTGGCAGCTACAAATTTACTTGGAACAGCAGGTAGATACCGTATATAGGTAGGTATGGTGGACTCATATTGAACAACTTTGGGGTTTATGGGATTAGATGCGCAAGCAGTATTCCCGCTTAGTACAAGTGAAGGCTAGCAAAAGACTGGGAAACGACCAGCTAGAGAGCGACAACAGTCATGGACATGCATTAAAATCAATCAACACCGAATGCAAGCATGAGTAGGGTATAATGCACCATGAACATAAATATCGTAGAGGCTATATTGATTTTGTTTCAACTACATGTGTGAACATGTGCCAAGTCAAGCCACTCGAATCGTTCAAAAGAGGATACCACCCTATCATACCACATCACAACCATTTTAATAGCATGTTGGCACGCAAGGTAAACCATTATAAGCTCCTAGCTAATTAAGCATGGCATAAGAAACTATGATCTCTAATTGTCATTGCAAACATGTTTATTCATAATAGGCTGAATCAGGAATGATGAACTAATCATATTTACAAAAACAAGAGAGTTCGAGTTCATACCAGCTTCTTCCACCTCAATCAATTCATCATATATCGTCATTATTGCCTTTCACTTGCACGACCGAACGATGTGGATAATAATAATAGTGCATGTGCATTGGACTAAGATGGAATCTGCAAGCATTCAATAAACAGGAGAAGACAAGGCAATATGGGCTCTTTTGTCAGATCAATAATAATGCATATAAGAGCCACTTCAACAATTTAATCATCATCTTCGCCTATCGACCCCCAAAGAAAAGAAATAAAACTATATACACGGGAAAGCTCCCAACAAGAAAAAGAAGAACAAGAAATCTTTTTGGGTTTTCTTTTTAATTACTACTACAAGCATGGAAAGTAAACTAATTAAAAGCTACAACTAATTTTTTTGTTTTGTTTTTCTTAAGGTTTATTAAACACACAAGAAGAAAGCAATAAAAAGGAGATGAACTAGCATGGATAATACAATGAAAAGTATGAGCACCGACATCTAGCAATGAGTGTGTGAACATGAATGTAATGTCGGTGAGAAATACATACTCCCCCAAGCTTAGACTTTTGGCCTAAGTTGGTCTATGGCCACGGTTGGCCTGGCGGATATCCATAGTAAAAGTTGGGGTCGTACTGCAAAGAAGAAGACTCTGATTGCCACTGGTTGGCAATCATCTCCAGATCCCACTGATAATTAGACTGTCGTGGAGGATCAACTTGTGGTTCCGACTCTGGCTCTATGGCTGATGTAGGGTTTCGGTAGGCGTGAATAGCCTCCAACGGAACAAGGTACTTGCCTACAGATAAATCAAACAAGGAAGGAGCAGGCAGGGTAATAGTCTCAGGATGATGTTTATCAAAGAACAATTTGTATTTGAGCTCATTTCCCCTATTCTTAACAATAAAATCATGTGCTACCATACTCTTATACTCTAAATAAACAGGAGGCAGCAATTTTTCTTCCTTCTCATAATGCCTAATAGGTATGTTAAAATGTGTAGCTAGGCGCGAGGCGAAGATGCCTCCAAAGATGGGGCCCTTAGTACGGTTAAGATTTAACCGCTTTGCAATAATAGCACCCATGCTGAATGTATCATCACAAAATAAGGCGTGGCACAAAATAATAATATCAGGGGCACTCACGTTTCCACAGTTTCTGCGCCCAATTAAGCATCTACTAGCAAATATATCAAAGTAACATAGAACAGGAAAGTGTATGCTAGTAGTTCGTGCATCGGAAACCTTCCTCGTTTCCCCTACAGTGATGGTATCAATAAAACCATCCACATCGCCGCGATGTGGTTCCTCTATGATGCCCTTGAAAGGGATCAAACATACCTGTCGTGGAGTTGACACGACAGATGTCCTAGAGCAAGGACTTAGTCGTAGGGCCATCGCACTAGGAAGCTTAAAGGGGTTAATCGGGACAAAGGACATGAGAGAGTTTTATACTAGTTCGGCCCCTTACGATGAAGGTAAAAGCCTACGTCTAGTTGGGATTGGTATTGCTGAGGTTTTGACTTCCAAGAGGCTCAATTCGCCGGCTTGGTTATCGATTTGGTTGTTTTTTCTCTTGAGACGCCACCGGGTCGTCCCCTTATATACACGGTTCGACGCCTGGTGGCTTACAGAGTCCCGGGCGGCTCATAATCGTGTCCGGCTCGGTGACTTACTTTACATGCCTTTCCTTACAAGTCTTTCCGCACATATGGCGGTTTACAATAATCGGCCTTGAGCCGGCCTGAGGCCTTTGGGCTTTCTATATATACTAATAAACTATCATCTTGACTGTATATTGGGCTTCTTATTTAACCCGCCATTAAGGCTGACCCGGCCCCTCCTGGGCGGGTCTTAGCTGATAGTAATATCCCCAACATTAGGCTCCAGGTTGACTTTGAACTTTGTTCATTGTCAATCTTCAATACTTAGGCATAATCCATCCTCTGTCTGAAAATTTCCTTACCCCGCCGTGACGTCATCTTTTTGAAACACGAAAAACTTTCATGACGTCACCTTTCAATGGATCTTTCATTTTTAATGTCTTCCAGGAATTGAGGCGTCTGTTCAGTTGGATCATCATTATTGGGTCTCCTTGATTTTCGCGCCCGCCTGTTCGCACCTGCCCTTATAAATAAGCACGCGGCCGGTCCTTCCCATTCTCCTTTCTTCCTCATCTTCTTCCCCTTGCAACCTCTGTCGCTGCTTGAGCTCCACCGCCACCGCAACTCTCATCGTCGATGTCAAGCTTGGCTGCTGCATTACCCTGATTCCGACCAGAGGACGCGGCGACTCTTCGTGGCAGGCCTGCATCTCTTAAGTTTTCTTCTCTCACATACCTAGATCTGTTCTAGGTTTGCGAGTTCTTCACTGTTCTTCACCTGTTTGCCATGAATCATCTTGTAGATCTTCTCCGCAACTTCTTTTGATCCAAAGAAGAGATATAACCTGCGCGGTAGTTGTTTGGCATTCATTTTTGACATCAGTAGATCCCCTTTACCTGTATAGATGCTTCTTTATAGTCGAAGAACTCATCTGTACTAGGTTTTTAGGTCTAGAATATTTTCCTTTTTGAAACAGCCTTTTGATCTAAAATAATATCAATCATTTTGGGAAACTTGTTTGTCCCAACACTTAGCTGAATCCACTTTCTGAAAGAATCTATAGTCATGGCGGTTTACCGCACCGGCTCTCTTTTCCTTATATGTCATTAGCCCTTAGTTAAACCGCCATTACTTGTTTTATAACTGACCGTAGGCTGAGCCGGCATGTTTATTATCTATTTTTTCAGTTCTCTGCACATCATGCCGTTAAAGACACCCACCTCTGTAACCGGGTCCCTTCGTCCATAACTGAGGAACGGTTAAAAGAGTTCTTCATCATTGGGTTTCTGCCTTCGAAGAATGTCATGTCTTATCGTGCTCCTGACCCGGAGGAAGAACGCCCCAATCCAAAAGACGGAGAAGTGATTGTCTTTACTGATCACATGAATCGTGGCTTCTCAACGCCCGGTTCAAAATTCTTCAGAGAGGTCCTTCATTTTTTCAAACTCCACCCTCAGGACCTTGGACCCAATTCCATTTCCAACATTTGCAACTTCCAAGTACTCTGTGAGGTGTATCTTCAGCAAGAGCCCACCGTAGAGCTGTTTAGGGAGTACTTTTACCTAAACCGGCAGAACGAATGCACCAATGCTCCTTGCTTAGAACTTGGAGGCATCTCAATTCAGCGCCGCCAGGGTGCTGTTTTCCCTCTTATCGTCTTACCAAGTAACCCAAAAGACTGGAACCAAACTTGGTTTTATTGTCAGGATATTCTCTAGCAAACGAGAAGCCTCTGCTGGGTTACCGCCCGGGTCGTCTTGACTCCAAGTTCACCCTTCCGGATAAGCTCACCGTTGCTGAACGCAAGCGGCTACTTCCCTCCATCAGAAGAATCAATGCTTTGTTGGGCAGTGGTTTAACCAGAGTAGATCTGACCCGCTGCTGGATCTCATGGCGGGTTATTCCATTAGGCCATCGATCCAAACTGATGTATGAATATGAAGGAAGCCCGGACAACTCTCTTCGTTACAGCTCAGTTGATCTCATCGAAGAAGATATTGTTTCAATGTCAACCCTTTTGGTAAATGGGAAGTACGAGGATTGTAGTATTGTCGGGTTGAGTCCCTTCTGCAAGATTAATCCGGTACCAGAAGTAAGTATATCTCTTTTTCTTTGTGTTTTGCCCAGCTATCAGTACTTAATACTGATCTTTCTTGTTGTCTTTATAGGACAATTCTGACTTCTGGAAGGTGAAATATGACCACGAAGCTGCCAAGAAGGCGAAAGCCGCCGCTATGAACACCAAGAAGACAACCCGGAAATCAAAGAAGAAGAGGAAAACTACTGCTGAGGATTTAATGAAGCTTGATGACTCATCTGACTCGGAGGTAGCCCTTGATTCCCTTGTCCAATTTTTTAACAATCTTATTGATACTGATCCTTACTAGGATGACACTGGGGCTAGCCAGGCCGGGGAAGCAGAGGTAACTATCATTTCCTCCGACATAGAGCCCTTACCAAGACACAAAGTTCGACGAGTGATCCGTAAAGTAAGGTTTTCTAACCCCTTAGCTTACTTGGATCCCAACTTTCATTTGAAAAAGCAGCAGCATGAAAGACGTCGTGAAGTTGAGATTGAAGATGAGCCGGCTGTCGTCCCTGAACAGACCCCTCAGAAACGTCCGAACGAGGTTTACTTATTACTGTCCTTACCTTTGTTTTAATGAATCCTGCTCCTTGTATTTCCTTTAACTCCTTTCATTGAACTTTTCAGGAGGTGTCTCGTTCCTCGGGCGACTCATCACAAACACAATTTCCGGCTTTCAAGACTGCTCCTGGGTAACTAAAAATCCTCTTTTCTTCCAAGTTTGATCAATTGTTATCTTAATGCTGATTGTCCTGCAATATTTTTCTTTAGTGGTCAAGCTAAGTCCAAGAAAGCAAAGGCAACAAAACCAGTGGAAGATCCGCCAGTATTGGCATCTGAGCCGGCTAGGCCACCTTCTCCCTTGACTGTCGCCCCAGAAGACCCGCCTACTGTTCATGAAGCAAATCCTCCAGAGGCATCCCTTGCCAAGAACACTATTAATCCTTCTGCAGCTGGTCCATCAAGCTCAGCCGGCCCACCGTCTCCCCATGTTCAAGATGTTCAAATTACTGGGAGCCGTTATGTTGAGCCGGGGAACCCGACGGTATTGGCATAGTGCACAGCTTAGCAAGAAGCTTTTGAGAGGCGGAAGGTTCGTCTTGATGTTGCCAACTATGACCGTCTTAATGCCAGTGATATCTTATCCGGCTATCTCAGTCATGTACACTCCAGTCGTGATTCTGAGATTGAGATGGTCAAGCAGCTTCAATTGAAGTATGAGGTATGTAGTTTCCGGTTTACCAATATTCCTCCAGCCCCCAAGTTTGTAGATTATGAGAGAAACAGAATAACCTGTAGACTTACAATATAGACTGATACCTTTACATCTGAATCTTTGCCTGATATTGGTAGAACAAGACTTCACCCATAGTCCCCAAGGACCGGTTTATTTAATCATTAATGAATCAGTACTTCAGAATTGAACACCATCTGTAAAACACTTAACATTCCGGTTTATCTTTGATAACCTTGCTGAACTATGTACATTAGCCCCCAAGTGCCAAGTGTTGTTACTTTGTAAAGGACTTGGGACTTCTAATATGCTGGTAGAGTCACAAAAATTTGATTTGGCATACATTAGCCCCCAAGTGCCAAGTGCTGTTACTTTGTAAAGTACTTGGGACTTTGAATTTTGAATATGTATATTGGAATTTAAACCCAAATCTTGACTTATCTGAATGTTTCACAGAATGCATTATCTAAAGTGAACTCCCAGTTGACTGACGCAAAGACCCGGCTAGCAAGCCAGGAGTCAGAAATCAAATCTTCCACCTCCAAATTGCAAATGAGCCTTTCTGAAATGGAGACTTTGAAGACCAACCTTGCTGCCAAAGAGAAAACTTGGGAGAATGAGAAAACACTCCTGACCCGCCGAGCTGAGACAGCCGAAACAGCTCTGAAAGAAATTTCAACAGAGCTGAACAATTTGAAGGGTCGGGTATCTCAGATGGTTACTGCGATTTTTGGTAAGCCGTCTGAATTGATCTTGACTATAATTGTTTGTCAAACCGGAGTATGATCCGCGAACTGACTCTGTTAAATATATACAGGTCCGCGAAGCAAAAATCTGAACCAAGACCCGCTGATTAAACTGAAGGCAGTATACACCTTGGTTCAACAATTATACATTGGTACACAACGGGCTCTGGCCACTATCTCTCCGATAAATCAAGGATCCAACTGGCTTAGCGATGTCCTGAAGAAGCTATCCATCCTTCCTGCTAGATTCCAAGAGGTAAAATGCTCCTGTGCGCGAGCCGGTGCACTGACTGCCCTAAGTCGCTCCAAAGCTTGGGTGCCAGACCTAGACCCGGCGGACGTTGCAAGGGGTTATCCTACTGTGAAGGAGGACGGGTCTCCTTTTGATCAAGATGGCTTTATAGCCTGCGTCCGTGAAGTCCGGCCTCAGGCGACTAGCCTTGGAGATGACACTAACGTGGACAAATACCAGCCGGGTTTTGATAGTGGAAATAAGAAGACAGCCACCCCTTCATACAAAGTTGTCGATCTGATCCCACCCGTAAGAGAAGATACATTTGCCCCGGAAATTGACCCGGTCGGCCTTATTGACGACGAAGCTGAATTTGTCGCCATAAACGGCTTTTACTGGTCAAAATCCAACTTCCAACAGACTCAAGATGGTGAACCGGCGAGGGAAGGACAGTGATCATCTTCACGGGTTTATTAAAGTCTTGTAATAGCTTAGCTGTTTAAGACACCGCCTGCTTGCTTATGCCATCGCGCATAAAACACATCTACGTGAATTTGTTCTTCCAGATGCCAATGCTTAATACTTTCTTATGCATCGCTTAATGCTTGTCTCTGCAATGTTTGTACTCTGTTCCTGTGAACACAAGGAAAAAACCTGGCAAGGCGGTTTAGAACCAACTAGGCTTAAACACCTAATTTACGGCCCATATTTCTACCTCAAAAACAGAGACAAATATAAATGAAGGATAAGGTTTAATACCAACTCTGTTGTTAACGCAGTCGATAAGTGCGTGTAAGTAAAAACCATACCTTGTCCTTGTTGATCCTTAGATCGCCGGTTTACATAACCCGGGTGATGAATTTGAGAATTCAATATAAAAGTTAAGACTCCTTGAATATTCAATAATCATCATATTTCAGTAGCTCGTACCTTCGGATCCTTAGACCACCGACTTGGATACCCCGGGCGGCTGTGTTGTCAAATAATTGAGCCGGTGAAGAAAATCAGGCCATCTCATTTGTAATATTGAAACAACAAAAACTCAAAGGCAAGCAACAGATAACAAACATAATTTTAACTCTGTATTTAAAAGATTGGGGGTTTCTGATTCGAATATGATCAGTAAACCGGACCAAAGGGGTTAAGCTAAGGTTCGAATACGACCATATAGCCCCTAGTGGCTTTGGCGTTGCGCCGATCAAGAGGGTACCGACAGCTATGTTCTCTTTGGTTCGAATACGACCTATGTTTGAACAGGAAGCCCCCAAATGACCTTGAGAGGTTTTTAATGACCCTGATTCGAATACGATCCAAGTCGGCTCAAAAGGGGTTAAGCTATGATTCGGATACGATCAAGAAGCCCCCAAGTGAGTTTGGCCTTGATCCGATCAAGAGGGTTACGACAGCTATGTTCTCTTTGGTTCGAATACGACCTATGTTTGAACAGGAAGCCCCCCAAGTGATCATGAGATTTACAGCTAGATTCGAATACGATCATAAGATGGACTAGAAAAGGTTAAACTTGATTCAAATATGATCCGCTCCTGAATAGTCATTTGTGAAATAATAATAAAAATGCATAATCTTTGAAAATAAAAGAGACCGATGGTCTTACTTTATTTCTTATCATCGTATATACAATGTGAAGGTATGTACATGATGAGAGCCGGTGGCTCAGGTATAATATGGCCGAAGTTGAGCAATGTTCCACGGCCGACGGGTCTCCTCTTCTGACTTATGTGAGTCTGCGTGCTCTCAAACGTCAATGAGGTAGTAAGACCCGTTGTTTAAATTTTTACTGACCACAAAGGGTCCTTCCCAAGGTGGGGATAGCTTGTGTGCATCTGAAAGATCTTGGATGAGCCGGAGCACCAAGTCGCCTTCCTGAAAAGTCCTGGTCTTAACCCGGCAGCTGTGATAACGACGCAGGTCCTGTTGATAGATTGTTGACCGTGCTACTGCTAAGTCTCTTTCTTCATCCAATAAGTCAAGCGCATCCTGTCTGGCTTTTTCATTGTTAGCTTCAACATAAGCCACCACGCGGGGAGAGTCATGACGGATGTCACTGGGTAATACTGCTTCTACCCCATAAACCATGAAGAAGGGTGTGTAACCCGTAGACCTGTTGGGCATAGTATTGATGCTCTATAACACAGAAGGCAGCTCCTCTACCCAACAACCTGGCGTTCGCTGTAAAGGAACCATAAGCCGGGGTTTTAGCCCTTTCAGAATTTCCTGATTGGCTCTCTCAGCTTGACCATTGGATTGAGGATGAGCTACAGACGAAACATCAAGCCAGATGTGCTCTCGCTGACAAAACTCTTCCATAGCCCCTTGGGACAGATTAGTGCCATTGTCTGTGATAATATTGTGTGGAAAACCGAAACGGAAGATTATTTTCTTCATGAACTAAACCGCCGTGGCTGCATCACACTTACTCACAGGCTCCGCCTCAACCCATTTAGTGAACTTATCAACAGCCACCAGGAGATGTGTGTTCTTGTCCTTAGACCTTTTAAAAGGTCCCACCATGTCAAGCCACCAGACTGCAAATGGCCAAGTGATTGGAATCATCCGGAGCTCTTGAGCCGGCACATGCGCTCGTCGTGCAAATTTCTGACACCCATCACATCTACTGACCAAATCTTCTGCATCAGCGTGAGCCATCAACCAGTAAAAACCATGACGAAACGCCTTGGCCACTAAAGATTTTGACCTGGCGTGATGACCACAATCTCCTTCATGGATCTCACGAAGGATTTCTTGACCTTCCTCGGGGGAAACACACCGCTGAAATGCTCCGGAAACACTGCGATGAAATAACTCTCCATCCGAAATCGTCATGGACTTAGACCGCCGGGTTATCTGTCGAGCCAGAGTTTCATCTGCTGGCAATTCTCCCCTGGAGTCATACTCATCCCCAAAGGCTACCTCCAGTTCGATCTTACCAACGGGGTATGTCGACTTACCGGGTACTACACCATGAAAAATAGTGTTGGATTGTTTAAGATTTTTATCCGTCAATCCCATCCGGTGGAATGTCTCATAGTAAAGGATGTTAATGCTGCTGCCTCCGTCCATGAGTACCTTAGTAAACTTGTACCCACCAACCTGAGGTGCCACTACCAAAGCCAAGTGACCCGGATTATCAACCCGGGGTGGGTGATCCTCTCTGCTCCACACAATAGGTTGCTCCGACCAACGTAGATAACGTGGGATTGCCGGTTCGACGGCATTGACGGCCCTCTTGTGGAGTTTCTGGTCTCTCTTACATAAACTGCTAGTAAAGACATGATTGCCCACTACTCAACTGCTTCGGGTTGCTCTGATAGCCGGATTGTTGCTGCTGTTGATTCCCTTGGTTGTGTTGCTGATTATAACCTCCCTGGTGACCGGGATGCCCCTGACCATGAAAACCTCCTCCGCTTGAACCGGCGCCTGGGCCCTGAAAGCCGCCTCCACCTGAGCCGCCACCCGGGCCGTGACCCCCATCAAATGTGTTTGAATTTTTAAACGCCCTCATGATCGTGCAATCCTTCCACAAGTGAGTGGCTGGCTTCTCCCGGGTGCCGTGCTTTGGACAAGGTTCATTCAATAACTGCTCAAGGGTGGGGCCTGACCCACCCGATCGAGAGGGTTGTCTGCCCTTGCGCCACTGATTACCACCCTGCGCATTAGTATTAGCAACAAACTCATCAGCCTTACGCTTATTACCTCCTTGATTTGCTGGGTTATGCTGGTGACCCTTGCCATTGCCGTTCTTCTTTCCCTTCGTTGATTTTTCTTCATCAGATGCCGGGTCTTTGGTGGTATCGGAGTCGGCATACTTGACAAGAGCCGCCATCAATGTTCCCATGTCATTATAGTCACGTTTAAGCCGCCCCAACTTCTGCTTCAGAGGTTCAAAACGGCAATTCTTCTCCAACAACAAAACTGCTAAGCCGGCATCCATCTTATCAGATGAATGTATTATTTCCTTGACCCAGCGCACCCAATGGTTTGTAGATTCTCCATCCTCTTGCTTGCAATTGGTCAGATCCACAATCGACATTGGCTGCTTACACGTGTCTTTAAAGTTCTGGATGAACCGTGCCTTCAACTCTGCCCATGAGCCGATGGAATTGGGTGGTAATCCTTTCAACCAGGTCCGAGCCGTTCCATCCAACATCATGGTAAAATACTTGGTCATTGCATCATCACTAACCTCCAACAGCTCCATAGCCATCTCGTAACTCTCAATCCAAGCCCCTAGCTGTAAGTCAGCCGTGTAGTTAGGCACCTTACGAGGTCCCTTGAAATCCTTGGGCAACCACTCATTGCGTATGGCTGGGACCAGGCAAGGTACGCCTCCAGTTCTTGTAGCCACTCCTGCCTCAATCGAGGTTGCTGGATAAGCCGGAAAGGTATGGTGAGCCGCCTGCTCTGCTGCTATCTGAGCCGCCCGTTCCGCCTCTTGACAGATCCTCTCCTGATCCGCCAAGTTAAGAGCTCCAGCCCGCACCGGCTCATACCTATATGGCCGGTTGTGACGTTGAGCATTACTTAACATTTCTTCAGATTCCATGTGCCTACTGTAACTCGGGCTCCGGCTTGGGCGAGGAGTTGAATGAATCCTGTCTCGACTGTAGGAGTATGCATCCTGCTGGGCCAAAGCTGTCTGAAGTAGTTCTCTTACCCTCCGGGTTTCAATTGTTGTTGGCGAGTCGCCTTCCATCGGGAGATCTGCCAATCGAGGCGACACCGCAATGAGGTTCTCCATGGGGTTGGAGAAGTGACCCGGGGGTGTTGATATATAACGAGGAGGAGCTGTATTCACGCGCGGCGGCTCCATGGGGCGTGGCTGAACTGGTGCACCGGGCGTCTCGGCCCGGTTTTCCTCCGGCGGGTTGCTCCCTCCAGCTCTGGGTGTATGGAACAGATTCCTCGTATCCAGTGTTAGAGGCAAACGCGACTGATTTTTCTGACACCTCCTCCTCATGACTTCGTTTGACGCATTAAGATCCACAGAGAGCCGGAAGGTTTCTGCTTGAAGCTGCTGAGCACGAGCATCCAAAGCTGCTCGTTCTACTGCCATCCGGGTTTCCTCCGCGGCCAAATTTTCCTTAGCTTGCACCATCTCCTCCCGCACGCATGCCACTTCCGCGTCATGCTGGGCTTTATCCGCCGATTCTACCGCAGTGGTTAACAGAGTCGTCAGTTTATCCATGAGCTCCATGAGAACCTGAGCCGGGGGGCGCGCGAGGTCTCCTGACCCGGCAGCTGCCGACCAGGTGGCGGCTGCTGTTGCTGCGGTGGAGTTCTGCCCGGGCTGCGTCCCTGCCATGAAGAATCCGACCCAATTTGGCGGCTCAAGGGGGTCCGGAATACTGCTGCCATCGGAATAGCCCTCGAGCAAGCCATCTTGCAGTTGGTACAATGAGTCCGTCTCACCTGTTGATGATGTCGTATCAGAGCAGATGGCCGTCTCCCCGCTTTCCATTGAATCTTCGGAGTATTCACCGCCATGGATGCAGCCTACGAAGGCATGCTTCACGACAGATTGAACACGGGTGGACCCGGCGCGCCGAGCCGTTTCGATGAGGTCGGTGTGGACATCTGGCTCAGGCTCTGACTCGCCGATCTGGCCAATGAAGACGTGAATTCCGCCGAAGGGGACCCGGTACCCGTACTCGATTGAGCCGGCCTCGGGGCCCCAGCCTTCGTCGTCGATGTAGATCTTGCCGCGACGACTCTTAGTCATCCGGCCCACAGCATATCCCTTGATCCCTTCGAAGCTGCCCTTCAAGAACTCAAATCCACCGTGCGCTGGCCCCACGGTGGGCGCCAACTGTCGTGGAGTTGACACGGCAGATGTCCTAGAGCAAGGACTTAGTCGTAGGGCCATCGCGCTAGGAAGCTTAAAGGGGTTAATCGGGACAAAGGACACGAGAGAGTTTTATACTAGTTTGGCCCCTTACGATGAAGGTAAAAGCCTACGTCTAGTTGGGATTGGTATTGCTGAGGTTTCGAATTCCAAGAGGCTCAATTCGCCGGCTTGGTTATCGATTTGGTTGTTTTTTCTCTTGAGCCGCCACCGGGTCGTCCCCTTATATACACGGGTCGATGCCTGGTGGCTTACAGAGTCCCGGCCGGCTCATAATCGTGTCCGTCTCGGTGACTTCCTTTACATGCCTTTCCTTATAAGTCTTTCCGCACCATATGGCGGTTTACAATAATCGGCCTTGAGCCGGCCCGAGGCTTTGGGCTTTCTATATATACTATAAACTATCATCTTGACTGTATATTGGGGCTTCTTATTTAACCGCCATTAAGGCTGACCTGGCCCCTCCTGGGCGGGTCTTAGCTGATAGTAATATCCCCAACAAAACCTGACAAAAATCACGAAGTGACATCTCCTTATTCTCATCATATAAATAAAACTCCACCATAGGTGGTGAGCTCCTAGCATGGAAATGAAAGTTTTGCACAAAGATATTGGTGAGTAAGAGATACTACTTCGCGCTGGTCGTGGAGGAAGGCGGTGAGGCCTGCATTCTCAGCCAATTCATAGAAATCATCATAAATCCCGACTGCTCTCAAGAAATCATCACAAGGCCATTCACACGGCCGAACCTCCGCGATGCGAGGCAGATTATATTTGGGCTTCTTTGCTTCTTCATTTTGCTTTTCCTTCGAGCTTCGGCTCGATGATCCCCTCAGAAATCTCTTCATTATTTTCTGAAAAATTCTGAAATTCTTAGTAACTTCATATAAAAGTGAACCAAACTCAACAAAATTGATAGAAACTACTCCTACAAGTGCCTAGAGCCTATATCATGCATCAAAACTACTTGGAACCACATAAATTTGACATACAAGCTCAAGAACATGGTCACCTAGGCAACACAAATTTGCAATGAATAAATCACTAGAACAAAAAATAATTGGACCAATGGAGGAGTCACATTCCAAGGAACAGTCCCCCAAAGCAGTTTTGTGAGAGGTGCTTTGAGCAAGGAGATTGAAAATCACAGCAAAATGAGCTAGAACTCATGCTTGAGCTGGATAATGGTGTTTGTGGGAGGAAGAAGGAGTGTGTGGGTGCAGGATTAAGTGGAGGAGGGCCACCGTGGGCCCACGAGGCAGGGGGGCACGCCCAGGGGGTAGAGCGCGCCCTCCACCCTCATGGCCAGGTGGATGCCCCCCTGCTGTGTTCTTAGTGCCAAATTGAAGGAAATATGTCCTAGAGGCAATAATAAAGTTATTATTTATTTCCTTATATCATGATAAATGTTTATTATTCATGCTAGAATTGTATTAACCGGAAACATAATACATGTGTGAATACATAGACAAACAGAGTGTCACTAGTATGCCTCTACTTCACTAGCTCGTTGATCAAAGATGGTTATGTTTCCTAACCATAGACATGAGTTGTCATTTGATTAACGGGATCACATCATTAGGAGAATGATGTGATTGACTTGGCCCATTCCGTTAGCTTAGCACTTGATCGTTTAGTTTGTTGCTATTGCTTTCTTCATGACTTATACATGTTCCTATGACTATGAGATTATGCAACTCCTGTTTACCGGAGGAACACTTTGTGTGCCACCAAACATCACAACGTAACTGGGTGATTATAAAGGTTCTCTACAGGTGTCTCCGAAGGTACTTGTTGGGTTGGCGTATTTCGAGATTAGGATTTGTCACTCCGATTGTCGGAGAGGTATCTCTGGGCCCACTCGGTAATGCACATCACTATAAGCCTTGCAAGCATTGCAACTAATGAGTTAGTTGCGGGATGATGTATTACAGAACGAGTAAAGAGACTTGTCGGTAACGAGATTGAACTAGGTATTGAGATACCGATGATCGAATCTCGGGAAAGTAACATACCGATGACAAAGGGAACAACGTATGTTGTTATGCGGTTTGACCGATAAAGATCTTCGTAGAATATGTAGGAGCCAATATGAGCATCCAGGTTCCGCTATTGGTTATTGACCGGAGACGTGTCTCGGTCATGTCTACATAGTTCTCGAACCCGTAGGGTCTGCACGCTTAAAGTTCGATGACGGTTATATTATGAGTTTATGTGTTTTGATGTACCGAAGTTAGTTCGGAGTCCTGGATGAGATCGGGCACATGACAATGAGTCTCGAAATGGTTGAGACGTAAAGATCGATATATTGGACGACTATATTCGGACACCGGAAAGGTTCCGAGTGATTCGGGTATTTATCAGAGTACCGGGGAGTTAGGGAATTCGCCGGGGAGCGTATGGGCCTTATTGGGCTTTAGGGGAAATAGAGAGAGCAGCCCCCCCAAGGCCTAGTCCTAATTGGACTAGGGGGAAGCGTTGCGCCCCCTCCTTCCTTCTCTCCTACTTCTACTACTTGGAAGGGCTCCTAGTTCTACTAGGAAAGGGGGAATCCTACTCTCGGTGGGAGTAGGACTCCCCTAGGGCGCGCCATAGAGAGGGCCGGCCCCTTCCCTCCTCCACTCCTTTATATACGTGGCCAGGGGGCACCCCATAGACACAACAATTGATCTCTTGATCTCTTAGCCGTGTGCGGTGCCCACCTCCACCATAATCCACCTCGATCATATCGTGGTGGTGCTTAAGCGAAGCCCTGCGTCGGTAGAACATCATCATCGTCACCGCGCCATCGTGCTGACGAAACTCTCCCTCAACACTCGGCTGGATCAGATTTTGAGGGACATCATCGAGTTGAACGTGTGCAGAACTCGGAGGTGCCGTGCGTTCGGTACTTGATCGGTCGGATCGTGAAGACGTACGACTACATCAATCGCGTTGTGCTAACGGTTTCGCTTTCGGTCTACGAGGGTACGTGGACACACTCTCCCCTCTCATTGCTATGCATCACCATGATCTTGAGTGTGCGTAGGAATTTTTTGAAATTATTACGTTCCCCAACAGTGGCATCCGAGCCAGGTTTTATGCGTTGATGTAATATGCACGAGTAGAACACAAGTGAGTTGTGGGTGATATAAGTCATACTGCTTACCATCATGTCACACTTTGGTTCGGCGGTATTGTTGGATGAAGCGGCCCGGACCGACATTACGCGTACGCTTACACAAGACTGGTTTTATCGCCGTGCTATGCACACAGGTGACTAGCGGGTGTCAGTTTCTCCAACTTTAGTTGAACTGAGTGTGGCTATGCCTGGTCCCTGAGAAGGCTAAAACAGCACTAGCTTGACATACTATCGTTGTGGTTTTGATGCGTAGG
Source organism: Triticum urartu (assembly GCF_003073215.2). NCBI lineage: Eukaryota > Viridiplantae > Streptophyta > Magnoliopsida > Poales > Poaceae > Triticum > Triticum urartu. The sequence goes on from NC_053027.1 coordinate 101,209,518, forward strand.
TAAGAACGGTTCTTGCTCAGCCCGTAGCAGCCACGTAAAACTTGCAACAACAAAGTAGAGGACGTCTAACTTGTTTTTGCAGGGCATGTTGTGATGTGATATGGTGAAGACGTGATGAGATATAAGTTGTTGTATAAGATGATCATGTTTTGTTAAAGTTATCGGCAACTGACAGAAGCCTTATGGTTGTCTCTTTATTGCATAAGATGCAAGCGCCAAATAATTGCTTTACTTTATCACTATGAAATAGCAATAGTTGCAAGAGCAATAGTTGGCGAGACGACCATGTGACGACACATTGATATAGATCAAGATGATGGAGATCATGGTGTCATGCCGGTGACAATGGAAATCATGACGATGCTTTGGAGATGGAGATCAAAGGCACAAGATGATGATGGCCATATCATGTCACATATTTTGATTGCATGTGATGTTTATCTTTTATACATCTTATTTTGCTTAGTTCGACGGTAGCTTTATAAGATGATCTCTCACTAATTATCAAGGTACAAGTGTTCTCCCTGAGTATGCACCGTTGTGAAAGTTCTTCGTACTGAGACACCACGTGATGATCGGGTGTGATAGGCTCTACATTCAAATACAACAGGTGCAAAACAGTTGCACACGTGGAATACTCAGGTTAAACTTGACGAGCCTAGCATATAACAGATATGGCCTCGGAACACTGAGACCGAAAGGTCTGGCGTGAATCATATAGTAGATATGATCAACATAGTGATGTTCACCATTGTAACTACTCCATCTCACGTGATGATCGGACATGGTTTAGTTGATATGGATCACGTGATCACTTAGAGGATTAGAGGGATGTCTATCTAAGTGGGAGTTCTTAATTAATATGATTAATTGAACTTAAATTTATCATGAACTTAGTCGCCTTCCATCGGGAGAGCTGCCAATCAAGCCGACGCCACAATGAGGTTCTCCATGGGGTTGGAGAAGTGACCCGGGGGTGTTGATATATAACGAGGAGGAGCTGTATTCACGCGCGGCGGCTCCATGGGGCGTGGCTGAACTGGTGCACCAGGCGTCTCGGCCCGGTTTGCCTCCGGCGGGTTGCTCCCTCCAGCTCTGGGTGTATGGAACAGATTCCTCGTATCCAGTGTTAGAGGCAGACGCGACTAATTTTTTTGACACCTCCTCCTCATGACTTCGTTTGACGCATTAAGATCCACAGAGAGCCAGAAGGTTTCTGCTTGAAGCTGCTGAGCACGAGCATCCAAAGCTGCTCGTTCTGCTGCCATCCGGGTTTCCTCCGCGGCCAAATTTTCCTTAGCTTGCACCATCTCCTCCCGCACGTGTGCCACTTCCGCGTCATGCTGGGCTTTATCCGCCGGTTCTACCGCAGTGGTTAACAGAGTCATCAGTTTATCCATGAGGTCCATGAGAACCTGAGCGGGGGGCGCACGAGGTCTCCTGACCCGGCAGCTGCCGACCAGGTGGCGGCTGCTGTTGCTGCGGTGGAGTTCTGCCCGAGAAGCGTCCCTGCCATGAAGACTCCGACCCAATTTGGCGGCTCAAGGGGGTCCGGAATACTACTGCCATCGGAACATCCCTCGAGCAAGCCATCTTGAAGTTGGTACAATGAGTCCGTCTCACCTTTTGATGATGTCGTATCAGAGCAGATGGCCGTCTCCCCGCCATCCATTGAATCTTCGAAGTATTCACCGCCATGGATGCAGCCTACGAAGGCATGCTTCACGACAGATTGAACACGGGTGGACCCGGCGCGCCGAGCCGTTTCGATGAGGTCGGTGTGGACATCCGGCTCAGGTTCTGACTCGCCGATCTGGCCAATGAAGACGTGAATTCCGCCGAAGGGGACCCGGTACCCGTACTCGATTGAGCCGGCCTCGGGGCCCGAGCCTTCGTCGTCAATGTAGATCTTGCCGCGACGACTCTTGGTCATCCGGCCCACAGCATATCCCTTGAGCCCTTCGAAGCTGCCCTTCAAGAACTCAAATCCACCGTGCGCTGGCCCCACGGTGGGCGCCAACTATTGTGGAGTTGACACGGCAGATGTCCTAGAGCAAGGACTTAGTCGGAGGGCCATCGCGCTAGGAAGCTTAAAGGGGTTAATCGGGACAAAGGACACGAGAGAGTTTTATACTAGTTTGGCCCCTTACGATGAAGGTAAAAGCCTACGTCTAGTTGGGATTGGTATTGCTGAGGTTTCGAATTCCAAGAGGCTCAATTCGCCGGCTTGGTTATCGATTTGGTTGTTTTTTCTCTTGAGCCGCCACGGGGTCGTCCCCTTATATACACGGGTCGATGCCTGGTGGCTTACAGAGTCCCGGCCGGCTCATACTCGTGTCCGGCTCGGTGACTTCCTTTACATGCCTTTCCTTACAAGTCTTTCCGCACATATGGCGGTTTACAATAATCGGCCTTGAGCCGGCCCGAGGCCTTTGGGCTTTCTATATATACTAATAAACTATCATCTTGACTATATATTGGGCTTCTTATTTAACCCGCCATTAAGGCTGACCTGGCCCCTCCTGGGCGAGTCTTAGCTGATAGTAATATCCCCAACAAAACCTGACAAAAATCATGAAGTGACATCTCCTTATTCTCATCATATAAATAAAACTCCACCATAGGTGGTGAGCTCCTAGCATGGAAATGAAAGTTTTGCACAAAGATATTGGTGAG